>NC_041367.1:23472963-23617963 GCF_900634415.1 Cottoperca gobio | reverse complement strand
TGAAAACATATATGAATAAAGGATTTCAGCGCTGAATCAAATACATTTGTTTAATAAGCCAACCCAATGTCATGCTGTATTATTTGAAGAATGTTCTGTGTGTTGCTTTAATTGTTCATTTTCAGAAGATTTCTTATTCCTCCCTGATTGTCACAATATTTCACATGTCAAACCTTTTGACAGCAGTTGTTTCCACGCAGTCTGCGTCCGCTGATTGGAAATATTATGACAAGATTTGTTCTCGGTGACGACCGATTTTACTGCCTGCAAACTGACTGGGATGCTGCTGTTAGAGCTCGTCTTCCAATCTCAAACTCTTTTTCCTTTTGTGTCTGGTATCCTTTTACAACCGCACACAAACAACAACATTGAAGCAGCCGGACTTGTTCCACACAACCAGCAGCATTAATGAGGTTATCACTCAGCGAAAAATACAATGTCACCTAAGAACGGAAATGAACACAGTGTGGTTAAAAGCTCTCACATGTCAGTCCTATCAGCTCCGCAACAATGCAGTGCTTCTGATTTCTATCTGCCTGCTACACACAGACCAACACTTCACTCACTTCAAACCAACCAAAGCACAAAATACTGCTGTGCTGACAACCGACACACAAAATACACACAAACATATAGACAGATGTAGATTTTGGCCTTTTAGTAATAATCACATATCAACCACTTCTAATCACGACACGCTACACCATAATTATACAATGATAATGATATAATAAACAGAGCTAACATAATAATTAGTCGATTTAATAATTGAATCATTGTTTAAGTCAAGCAAAAATACCACAGCTTTTTTACTTCCAGCTTTTTAAATGTGAATTACAACTTTTCTGTGTTAAATTGTATATCTGTTGGTCAAAAAAAGAAGCTACATTCCTCACATTTGATGGACCAAACAATCAACCAATAAATGAGAAAATAATCAGCAGATGAATCAAAAATAAAAATAATTGTGAGTTGCAGCTGTAATAATGTATTAGAATTAAAAGACACATTTTAACTTGTACAAGGCTAACAATCTGAGGCAAACACTGAAAGCATCTCTTTATAGATGATATTTTGACATTTAAAAGGTCACATATAACACTTAATATTTATATATAAACCTATGTATATATTAGCATCAGTCTGCAAATACCTCAGATGCACAAACACACACATTTCATGGACGAACACACTGGCGTCAACGAGCCAACAATAGAAACCCTCCTGCTCCATCAGCAAACAGCCTGGATTGTTATTGACCATGTGGAGCATACAGTATGTTTCTCCTTATTCATATATTTCTTTTGGTGTGACTCGTGCAGTAATAACATTGGATTGTAAGGATCCAGCTATGCAGGGCGCCATGCGTACCTCAGGGAAAGCTAGGAGGTTGTACAGTTATCTCCCGGGGTGTAATTCTCAACTATACAACCTACTACCTCAACCTGGGAGCAAGCAGACCTGGACCCCAGGGCTGAGTGGCTCAGGGTGTTTGGGAATAAAAGCAGACGGAGTGTTTTGAAACATTTGAACAAGAAAAATAAGACAGTCGTGGTAAAAAAACAAACAATATACTGTTACTGTTAATATAATGTTACGTTTAATTTGATGCTCTTTGTTCCGTCGTACTTGTATCTCCTCTCAAAGTGATAATACCATATTAAGCTGTCCTCGCAGTGCAATTTGCATCTTAGATACCGTCTCTATACACAAAGCAGATAAACATTTCTTACTCCTAAGCTTCTCCCAACTCTTTATGCCACTGATTCCAAAACACAAACCTAAATGATCAGATGTCCTCCCTTAAAGTAAAAGCTTACAGTTGCTCATTTCAAACTGGTAACATGCGGGAGGTAATGTGTGAGGAAAAACAAGCAACACCACTATGCGTTTTCTAATTGGGCTAATGCAGCTAATTGACTGCTGACTGAAATAACTCTGTCTCCTGAAGAGTTTTCTACAAACTAACATTTGAAATACACACAAGGATTTCCTTGTGTGTATTTCAAATGTTAGTTTGTTTTCAGTTTTTTGTTTTGTTTGTAGCTTATAATTATATTGTCCTTTTGAATCCTTGCTAGCCTTTTCCTAACTCCCTCAAAGTCCAATTGCTTTTGGAGAAAACAAACTGGAATGTGTGAAAAAGTGTTGGGGAACCCTAGAAGACCTAAACCCAATGTTTCTCAACTTTGGGGTCGGTCGGGAGATTTCTGAGACAGATACTTTGACCTTTGTTTGCTGCTCTCTTGGCGATGACTATTTAATTGATCAGTATATATTCTGATAAGGCAGTGCCGGTGGTATCTGTGACAGGGGAATCGGTTAGTAAAGTTGGTGAGAGCAGACCGTGCTCTATTCTGCTGATGCTGCTTGGATGGTTGGAGCTGCACAGACGCAGACCTGTAGATACAAGCTTGTGGTGTCAGTTAACACAAGTTCGGATCTACGGGTTCGGGGCCATGAGCAGATGACTTCATTCATTCATTAGTGTGACGAGACAGAAGAAATCAGCCTCTTTAATAAGCTTTTGATACTTGCAGGAATCACGTCCAATGGCAGTGAATAAGGGAAAAGTTAGATTATATGGATTTAAAGCTTAACACACAAACACCGCTTATTACTGAAAATTAGATGCAATCAATTAGCCGAATACTCAACAAAAATGAAAATGTACTATTCTACCTAGGATTTAGAGAAGTTCACAATTGATTAAAAGAAGACAAGAATATAAAGCAAATTACCAAAGGTCAATTGTTGCCATTTAAGTGTAATAATTAAAACAGAATTAAAAGAAATTAAAACTGAAAAAGAGGTTATTTATTTTCCACAATAAAAAAAAATGTCATTCACAATTTAACATGATGTTTTTAGGGAGTCTTACTTTATTCAACACTATACTATCAATTATCACACGTGAGGCTCTCTAAACTCCAGTAACTCAACTCCTGATCCCACAATGCACTGCATAATTTCTAACTGAACACATATTGAACTTCACATTGTGCTTTCTTATCATCTTACAGGTTATTATTATGCTAACACTTGTTTATCGCTCTGTTTCTCACAACGAGAGAGTCGTTTCAGTAAACGATAGGTGGAAAAAGTGTTTTTTTAGGAGGCTAAGCAAAAATATTGCTATGAAATGTTCAATAATAAATAGCAGGAAAATTGCTCCTAAAACACCGTTGAGGAGTTTAGCTTCATTAATGGCTGTGGATATTTCACAGGACTTTGTGATGACTTTGACTGTACATTAAACTCTACATGAATAATGTGAATTGTCATAAAATATTAAGCATCCAACATGATTTTTGATGCTTTTAAGGTCAGTTGATTTTCATGTTGCTTTTTCAATTCAATTAAAGATAAAAGTCATATTAAAGTTTGTGTTTTGGTTAAATCAATTGACAGGCTGAAAAACTATGGCATGGATCTGTAATAGTATAATAGCATTCCTTATCAGATTCTCAATAACGTATAAAACCATGTATTAAAATATGTGACAATTATGCATCTAATAACAAAAAAACAAAGCACCAAAACCTTGTTCCCTTGGAACCTTTAAAATAATAATGAAGTCATTTTACAATTTTTATAATATTAAAACAATTCTCTAAAAACTCACTTTACATTACAAGCTTCTCACAGAAACTAAAAGGCAGCAATCCATGCTGTAATTTAAAAACCTCGTTTCAGCACATTCCTGTCTAATGTGAATAGAATTGTCGCTCTGCAGCACAAGCAACAAAGTAAAACTTGTAAAACTCTGAGATGAAAAAGAAAAAAAGCGGTCCAATTTCAACTCTTATACTGTCTGAAGTTCTCTTTCTCCTTCTCTTCCCTCTGCCTGAATTTAAATGAGATGTCTGACTTTGAAGCTGTTGCCAAGTTGCTTAAAGTATGTCAGTGGGTCTTTGCCAGCGAGCTGAAAGACACCTTGAGATTGGCCGAACAAAGAGGTCAGCAGGGTCCACAGCACCCTTCCAGCCACCTCTGCACCAGCATGTGTGTGTGTTCGTGTGTGTGAGGAAGACTCAGACAAAACTAAGACCAGCTAAAGGCCACCATCTGCATTGTTCGGCTCTGAACAGCGCCCAGCGGCCAAACCCGCCCAAATCTACCCAGCAACAGAGTTGGTGTGTGTGTGTAGAAGCCTGGGGGAGGAGGGAATGGGTTCAACAGAGGTGAAGAAGTGAGAGGTGAGGAAGTGGTATGTTGTTAGCGCTTCATAATATCACGCAGTGTAAACAGATAGCCTCGGCTAGCAAACAGGTAGCGTTCAGTTTCGGGCCCTTTCACCACAGCTAATATACAGTAAACATCACAGAAAAGCTCAGCAACGGGACCAAAACAGCAAACGCACAGTCAAATATTTCAGAGCCACAAAGAAATGAAAAGAAGTTGAAAAAGCTCAGAGCACATTGGTAGCATGATGACTTACCGATTTCCCTTTATGTTTAGTTTCCAAATGTTTCTTTTCTCTACTCTGCAGGGCCTACGGTGCTTGGCAGAAGGTATAGACAGTCATGTCCACTGTGGCCCATCAAAAAAACTCTGCTCAAACATGCAACTACAGTAACAAAACCACCCCGAAAGGGAGCTCGGGGAGAGGGTGGGAAAGAGTGAGACAAAAGAAAAAAGCAAAGGGAAGAGGGAGAGAAACTGCTGGTGGGGGGAAGAGAAGGAGGGAAAAAAGTAAACGATAACAGAAAAACACTCTAGTTTTTTTTGTGTTTTTACAATTTCGGTTCACCGCATGCTAGTATTAATAATTATAAATAATCGAGACGTAATCTTTCTGCCTGTAAAACATTTGCACTCTACAAGCTGCTTCCCTGCACTACGAGCAAATGACAAGCAACATCTGTTTGTAAGACAGCCAAAATCCCAGCCTTAAAAAAAGAAAAAGAAAAAAATTGGCTTGATTTTTCTCTTTTTTCTGTCTTGAAACTGCAAACTCTCCTTGTCTGTTTGACTCCCTCACTCGCTCAGCTGAATAAGGCAAACAAAAAAGAGAAAGGTTTGTGTGGAAATTCAGCGAAGGGAAAATGCAGCCATGAAGCCATCCTTCTGTCACCCCTGAACCTCTCCCCTTCCCTTCCTCTACTCTCCCTTTTCTCCCCTCCTCCTCCCTGCACACTCCTCTTCGTCTTCCTCTCCCCCCTCTCAAAACGCAGGAGACAGTCCAGGTATAGCTACTACTCACTCAGTCCTTCTCTTTCCAAAACGCCCCACTACTCCGACACACACACACACACACACACACACACACACACACGCACGCACACAAACACACACACACACACACACACACACACATACACACACACACACACACACACACACACACACACACACACACACACACACACTTGTATCCTTGTCTCCCAGAGCGTCCCACACAGCCAGAAGCAGACTGACTGACTTACACGTACACACTCATCGATGCACTAACAAAAGTGCATATACAGAAATACTCACACACACACACATTTCTTGGAAAGCCTCCATGCACCAAAAACAAATACCAATCTTTAGTTAGCCTCAGCTGCGAATAGAAAAGAAGGAGTCATTTCGGGACTTGGCTCTGGTTTACTGAGGCACGGATACAGACCATTTCTCCATATGCCTGCCTTTCACAGCTCGGGAGCAGCTCCAGATTTGACTGTATCATAATACTGCGAAAAACGTCCTCTGTCACTGATATCTTTTGATAACATCCAGCTCCAGTAATAGGACCGTGAGAGTGGCCAACATTCGGCAAAACCAGAAATGCTGGACTTGTTTGTCGTGTTTTTGGTCTCGGAATTAATAGGTAGGATCGTGCAGTTCTCTGAATGCTAGTGACAGCACATGAGCTCTGTTCCATTACAGGACATAAGTGGGTGCCAAGTGAATCAATAGAGCACTCAGAGACAGAGAGACAGCTTCAATATAGGCTGCAGGAACAAAGACACACATACTCCAATGAGGGGGCTGCAATTTCACCCTGTTTTCCCAAAATGACATTCAGGTGGAAGGAAGAGATATCTCATAGAATTAAAATATAAAGTATAATACAAGCAGTCTCCTTACAGCAGTGAATGAGCTCTATCACTAAAATTAGCTGTGTTCCATCTCTTTGGTATTCTCTGGTACTGGCTGGTTCGGAACAGGGTCATGCTGCATGCTGACATCACATTAGAGGAATTCTGAGTATTCAAGCGTAAAGAATAGATCACCAAAAATAAAATGCATCTACTCATCTGGGTAATTTTGGAACCCATTGCAGTTATGGGCAGAGACCAAAGACCGAACGGCATTCTTACCCACATTTGAACTAAACCAAAACTTTACCAAGCCACAGCCATATATAACTGTATCATATTCAACTTTATATTTAAACGTCACTTTCTCAAGCTTTAACTGAACATGAGGTTTTTAACCTCATGTCAAAACCCAAACTTCCAGTTAGATAGGTCAATCACAGTAATTTACATTTTTTCTCTGAAATATAAATCCTGGATCTTTGAAAAAAAGGTGTGTATGCAAATCACAATATCATATCAGCGCCATTGGCAAATAGGCACAAACAATATCAAGAAAATGGTGCCTGCATACGGAATAGAATCCCTTAAAAGCATTTATTTATTACAGCTTTTGACATTACATCTTCATTAGGTAATATGCAGCATGTAACAAATCAGGAAGTGACCTAGAAAGTCCATACATAGTCCAATTGTAGACCATGGACACTTTGAATGAAGAAGTCGAATCATCAAAGTTAAACTCAGACTTTAGTTTAATAGTTTAAATCTCCCATTATCTGCAATTCTCCAAAAGCTTCTCTTTTTACTTTCATATGCAGCTATTTCATATCAGTAATTATGTGTTGGGGAAAAGGGATGAGGCCTTAAAAAATTATATTGTTGATGGGTCCTCCAACATCGTGTCTTAAATTAAGTACAGTTATGATCAGGCAACTGAAACACCTCAGGTAAGGATTGGTAAAAGCTTGCGGCCATTGTAACTTTACAAAAACATAAAACTCAACAGAACATGAGACGTGACACAACCTAAAGACAACACTATTGAAGGCATCACCCTTAATTTCCATTACACCTTCTGACTTTCCCACTTCTTAAGTCAACAATATGGTCACCATTATGTTTGCCAACAAACATAGTAAGTACAAATGCTTTAAATGCATGAAAATGTAATTTTTAGGTGAGAGTTAGGTCAGAATGTTAGTATGCCTAAGTAAACACAGCGATTGTGCTTACATACACTAACTCTGTCGGCTGTTACACTCAATCAATCAATTAAGAAACTCAATGTTTCCAAAGCTTTTCCGTACTTACAAAGCTACTTACATGTACTGAAGAAGGGCGTAGAATATGATCAAAAGCTGCAGACGTAAACTAGCAAGAAGGGGTTAGAAACATCTCACTGTATGTAACTGTATGTCACTGACACCTGAGCAAGTTTTTGTGATCAAAAGCTCCGGAAATAATCTAGTAAATGAAGCTTGAGCCAGTGAATAATTTCCCCCAGGTCAAAAATGAATCTCATGTACAAAAAGACTGAGCACAAAATAACAACATGTTCCATAATGTAAAAGAAACAGCTGTCTTTTAAGGGTATGGGTATATTTTGAATTTGTAATGTTCAAACTCAGAAGTAGAAGCTTTAAGCCCAAAAAGGAACCATGACACCTGTAGTTAGACAAGAGCTTAGTGAATGTTGGAAAATCCAAAAGATAATGAGGTAATTATTGGACTTCTGGATACACACTGCAATCATTTTGTCACTCGGGGTAAGTTTAAAAAGCTATTCGAGGTAATTCAATTATATTTTTCTTTTACTTTTTGGAGATTAAAGAAGCTGTGCTAGCTAACCTGCTTTGTGCTGTATGTGAACATACAATCGTCTGTGGTGTGTCCATTGAAGGTGAGTAGTCTTTATACCTGGATAAACGTTTCCCTGACAAACTGTAATTTGGGGCCACCAACAAAGTCTGCATAGATATACTAGTACCCAACCAGAGAAACACTGATTGACTTGTCATGGGTTCAGAATGACGCAAAGCCCTTTTCAGTTTTTTTTCTTCTGTTCTTATGATCTCTAGTCCATCCTTCATAGATACACCGACTCCAGTATGACCTCTAGCACAGAGATGACTAGCATGAAGTTTCCTTCAGGGAATAAAAAACACAAATAAATGCCTTAAACTCAAAGTAGATCCACAATAATCTTGCTGTAATGAAATTTTACTGTGTCAAGCCTGTAGCCTGAGTTGGGGTTCAAAAGATGTGTTTGCTGCAGTCCTTGTAATCCTTTCAAATTGCTTCTCATACAGAAATGAAAGTTGTATGGTGCCATTTCATAGATCATGCATTATGGGTTCTGCCTCCAATGCACATAGTGAACGCTGACCTGAGTTTTGCCATCTTGGCTGGTTGGTGTGACTGTAGCAGCTGTCTGAAGACTGAAGTAAGTACATGTTACTTTAAATGAATTGAAACATTATAGAAAGATTAGTCAAGCCAGAGTGTTGCAGTCCTACTTCAGGATTAGTCCTTGTCCATTTTCTTTTATTTAAACAGCTCCTTATAAACCAAACTCCATGAAAATGAGCACTGTTTTACATTTCTGTTGAAGTTTACTGCTGCTTTCTTTCATGCAATGTGAGCGGCTTGTCTTTGGTGTCTTCAGACATAGGCACCCTTTTCCAAAATTCAGTGTCTGCACCCTTTCCATTTTCTCTCCTCTCTTCTCCCTCTATCTGATATTCTGCTCACGCACAACTGCGGCAGCCCTCCTCCAATCGCTGGCATTAATCCACACCTCAGACCCCCCAGACACACTGTCTGCTCACCCACAATGCACCTCAGCTTCAAAACTTTCCCAGACACATTTGGCCTTCTCTCTATCGCTTACCTCTCCCTCCCTCTTGAGCCCCTTTTCTTTCACTCGGTCTCCCCATGGCTCTTCATCGTCCAGTTTCATTTGCTCTGCCTCTTTCTTTCTCAAACTCTCTAAATTTCCCCTTTCTTTCTCTCTATTCAGCCACAGTCTGTCTGACAAAAGTATCTCCTAATCTTCCCCAGAGTCCATTTGACATAAAATGGCAGCAATGCAAGAAACCAATTCAAGTCGTCCCTTTAACATTCGAGAGTAGAGCTACACATCGCCTCAGTTGTATTTTTTGAGTTTTACATTTGTAATTCTCAAACATTTTCATGTCACGGACCCTAAAATAGACCAACAGATCCCATTTAGCAGGATTTATGGAAACCTGGGACACAAACCCTAAGTCTCTTATTATGATAATTATGAAAAAGGTTTTAGCAAAGTACATCTGCGTCTGTATCTTGTCTGGTTGTTAAATTTTCTCATTCCCCCAAATTGCTATTTTCCTCATTTTTATTATGTATAATTGGCCAAATGTAGACATTATGACATTAATTCAATACATCAAACTCAATGTTTTTTGTCCGTTTTTCGTCTGCCTCTCAAGTAGTAAGGGAATAAAAATTAATAAAAAAACACACTATGCACGAAGCAAAGAGACCCATTTCTCTACCACAGAAACAGAATGTGGTGCAACAAATAAAGATCTGCAGGTTATTCTGTGACATTTATATTTTGGAAGTAGATGAGGCAGGTTAAGGTAATGTGGCTTCCTCAAAAGAAAATCAATTACAAAACCCTATTATGTTATTCACCACAAGTACCATAAGTATTGGAATGCATTGAATGGTCCAGGTTAAATATATCTGCCAAGGACTCCTGGAGGTGAAGAGTTGTGACAACAATGTTAGACAACCACATATTCAGAATACGAGTAGAAAGGATTAAAAATCCAAAACCAGAGCTGCAAACACATCTATTAACAGGATTCTACTACTACTAGGAATGCGTTACTGAAACATTTACTAAAGGAGGATCAAAGAGGTAAGTCTTTAAAGCAGAGGAGCACCTGCTGAGGACCCCCACAGCATGAATTTATTAATTGTTTTGCTAATCTTCACTGGAATGCCAGGCTCCTTAACATTCTTGTACTGCACAGTCACTAATTTATTGCATGGTCACTAATTTATTCGTTGGCAATCAACTCCTAGGAAATAAAAGACGGCTCTGCAAAGGCCACTAATCAGCATCTGATGGCTTGGACTGCTAGTCCCCCCTCTGACAGTGTTTTCCTCATAAGGGTTTTAACGTTTATCAGCGATCTCGTTTGGCTCCAGTCTTGGGAATCTTTCTGTTGTGCTGGAAAAAGACAAAGCTAAGAGGATTGAATTTGGAGCTGCAGGCCGACATGATGGGACTCATAGATAGAAATTGGAACTCAGTCCTCCTGGTAGATAAAGATTAGACCAAGAGCAAACTGATAACATATGAGTTGTATTTCATTGAGATGTGATTATGAGAGAGCTTCCACCTCCCTCCCACCAACAAGGCTATACATTCAGTTCCCTAGAATTTGACATTGGCCAAAGACTTGAATTCCATTGCCATTTCCATGCTATATGTTATCTTCAGAAAATGCTCTTTGCCAGCTCAGTATCCCTAGGCATAATGTTGGTGTTGAACGATTACGGACATCACAATCTACGCGTTATGGCAACAATGAGTGCCAATGCAGACAGCACCGTGTTGCGTGCCCTATATGTAGGGAGGCAGAATGAGTGTGGTGGATGTGGTATCTAGTGAGACCGACTTACATGCAAGAGACCAGAGTTTGCGCAATATTACCTACCTTAACCAAAGATGTTAGTTGCCTTACTCCAATCATACCTTAACCATAGTTCATTTAGCTAGAACCATGATCTGTCTCTAACCTTAACTATGTAGTAGTTTCCATACACAGACATAGACATAGAAGGTTTTTACACATGTTGGTATCAGGCATAAAAAAATAAAAACATTGTTACTAAAAATAATCCATGATTTGGTAGAATATTCCAATATTGAAGTTCATGCCTGGTGATAGGCTTGGGAAAACAACAAAATATCTTTCAGTTATTACTTTACTTAAAATTGTTTAGGTTGGCAAAAGCTCAGAAACAACCTTCCGATCATCATGGTTCTGGAGTTCGGTGTCAAACTTCAATATATTCTTAGTAATGACTAAGGATGCAGTAATGATAAACTGTCAAGTTTTATACCGTCTTTACTTACAGTATTCCTTCATCAGACATATTCTTGTACAGGTCATTTGTTATTTTTGTTTTTTGTTATATCCATTGTGAACATTGTTAGAATTCTTGCTTCGTAATATATCTGGTAGGATTAGGGTCAGGGATTGATTTTGGTTTTAGCCAACATATTATAGTTGAAGTATGGCTAGGGTTAGGCAACTATGGTGTGGCTAGAGTATGGTAAGAAGGCAACAGACACTTACTTATGCAAAGATTGTGGTTAAAGTCAATAAATATGGTCTGTGAAAGAACAACTTGCAGACCCTTGGTCTTCGCAGCTCTACATATAGTTCACACTACGTGCACTATGGACATCATTTCAAGGCCCTTTATTAACTGCAGCCAATGTTCTTGCATGGCTACCTTTGTTTAGACAACATTTAACATTGGAGAACGGTGGTTTCTTTTAAAATATGTCTCTGTTCCCCAAAATAAGGTATTGGTACCAAAAGTCCAGATATTTTACTGAAACACAGAATGCAAAACATATTCATTCATACTCAGAGTCAGAGATAAAGTAATACAAACAATCTGCATCAGATCAATCATGTTGGAGGTGGATGATGATTTTATGACATCTGTGTTTATCACAAAGTCCATATTGGCCTCAAATATGTGGAAACGGATCCATCGGTCTAACCCTGCCGCCGAGCCTTTTGTTTGCCTTTCTTGCTGTTCTTTTGTTTCCTTCATCGTAACAAACGCTACCTCATTCTCTCCTCTCCTTCTCCCTCCCTCCCTCTTTCCTCACAATCCCTCTTGCCTTCCTCGCCTTTCTTCCTCCTCTATCCATCTCTCCGCAAACCATCCCCTCCCTCACCCCGCCCGTGTTTGTGTCCTCATCTGACCCTCCTTGGCCTGAATCGCTGTCGGTGCCCATTTGGATCAGGCACAGCTGGTGCTACAGCTGAAAGAAGAGTGCCATTACCGCCGCTGTCTACTGTCTGTCCTGTCTGTCTTGTCCTCCTGTCTGTCTGAGAGACTCATAAGGATATTAAGCCTATTTCTCATATTTTTAAGGTCTTAATTCCCTAGTTTCACTTACTCCTGCATGTTCTATATTTTCTGTGTTGTATCCCTTTTTATTTCCCTGCTGGATTGACCCCATCCGTGAGGAAGGATAATTTAAGTTTTATCATATTTGTTTAGGTATTCAGGAAATCAGATATGAATAATAAACATAAACCTGTCAGCCATTTCAGAAAAGGACGACCAAGCGTGGCTGAGAGGAAGCGGGCATTTGTGCTCCTCTCAGTCCAATCAGATGTCACGGGTTGATAAAGACCAGGAAGTGGAGAGTGTGTTTGCAGCTGATTGGACGGTGCTGCAGCAATGGCTCACTTTGTGCCAGTTGCTGATAAGCTTAGTGAAAGCAAAGGAGACAAATCAAAGCCTGCTGTGCAGAGCAGGGAGCCGGAAAGAAGCTCCGGTAACACTTTTTGAAGCAGAGTTTGTAAGTGCATGATAAGAACAATAAGTATATTCTAATTGTTACAGTATAATATAAGTATATTTAATGGGGCATGTGTGATGACAGATGATTATATTGTAAAACATTAATCTGTAACCGTAATGGGATTATAACGATTGCAGATTGTTTTAATTCTCACAGGAAGTATTACATTTATATGAAAATAAAAGCTCCTGCTGAACTGAACTCTCACCAGTCTTCATTTGGTGCTCGGCCATGCCTGTCAGGTAGCATCAACATCTCCAGCCTGTAGGAACTCGTTTTATGGCATGTCGTAAATATGAAAACGATGCTTGTAAATTACATGCCTTAGATTATTATGACGATCAAAGGAGCTGTGAGGTTTAAGGAGGTTTGGAGGAGATTTTTGCAACCCTCCATGGAGAGTTATGATACACTGAGCTCACTGTTGGTTTAGTCCTTGATACGGAGATCAAATCTTTCACAGCATAAACTGGATTGTTCCATTTCAAATATGCCCTTTTTCACGATATCCTTCTAAGGAAAAATTAACATATGCTGACAGCAGCAGTGAACTATGACTTGTTACAGTGTGGATGGGTTAGTTTTCCATTTTCTACTAACATAAATTCAGTCTCAAAAGAAAAATGATAAACAGCCAAGCTTGAGGCCGGATTAAAATAAACGGGTAATATGTCTGGGGTTGTGGTGCAGCCAGCGGATATTTGGGCTTTGACATCCGCTCATTGTTTACAAATTGATTAACAACTTGAGAGGCGAGAATGGAGTTGTGACACGACTTCTACGACTGGATTGTTTCAGAGGTAGCCAGTTAACAAGCTAATAAAAAGCCAACGAAAAAGCTAAATCGATAGCGATGTGTTGCGAGATTGCATTTCGGTGTTGTTGTATTCCGTCTCGTTTGCCTACATTCAGCCAAAGCCTGTTTAAACGTGATTGTTCAATACTATTTAGTTGCCTAAACATTTTACCTTCCTACGCAGAATGTGTTTATACATAATATATGCTGATGATATTGCAGTTTTTTTAACTTTGTTATTTCTATTGTAAGAAATGTAGCCAAAGAACATGAAACTTTTATCATGGCTATCAATCATTCTCAATTCTGATCGGCTGACAGGTATAAATTAACATTTAATAACCCGACAGTATAACACGTATGGCGTAGGTGTTTGTTTACTGTTTTCAATAAAGATGCCAAAACGTAAAGACAGCAATGGTAAGACTCAGCTGAAGAGATTGAAGCTGGCGTTATTTGTGTAACCAACAAAATAAAAAAGATAAATTGCTGCCAAAGCAACAACATTTTCAAATATGTTTGATATTTGTGTGAATCTGGACAGCGAAATCTAGACAGGATCTAGTAATCTAATAATCTGTAATCTTCCATCACAGTCATGGGACACTTGTCGGGTATTATCTCTGATAAGGATATAATGGACACATTAAATTGTAATATCAGAATTTTATACATTCATATATTTTTTCTTTACATATGTCTTTCCAGTAGCCTTATTGCCCCATTAATGAGTTTTATGTTGAATGCTAATTGTGGCATGTGGCATTGTGGTTAATGAGTAATTAATGTGTATGTACATTCTGAAACAATAAATGATAACAAAAGATAGGACTGAAAAGATCACAAAATGCTGAAAAGCTGTGAGACTTTTACATTGATTTACAGAACAAATGAAGACTATAACATGTCCAAACAGATTCAAGGGTTTCCTTTAAAATGTGAATCTAGTCATAATGGAAGAAAGTCTTTCCATTGAAACACAAGACAATGGCTTTTTTTGGATGTTGGTTAGCAGCTTGATGCAATTTGAAACACCCCATGTGTTAAATGTTGAAGAAAACCGAGATATATTATTAAAATCAAATTATTTTATTAAACAAAAGCCAAAAATATCCTTACAGAGATTACAATACTCTGTGAAGCACTGACTGACATACACCATCAACTTTTGGTTGATTTTTTTAACTGTGATTGGCCAGTAAAAAATCCACAGCCCTGTGGACAAATCTGCCTGTGAGCAGAGTCATGCAGACCAGAACAGCTGCACGTAACCAATCATATTCCAGGCTGGATTCTCCCCACTATCCAATCAGACAGAAGGACTTTAATTTAACTCTGTGAGCAATTGCAGCTTGAAGTAGTCAGAGAGGAAGTGAAATGTAGTGTAACACATAAAATACTCTAGTATGAAATGGACACTGCAGTGTTTAATTCCGGGTCACAGTCTGGCCCAGTGCCCTGAGACAGCCTGATCTCACTGGACTTTATACCAACATGGGCTGCATTTTCCAAATAATGATTGAAGTCTCTGTCTGACCATCAAATGAATGCTTTAAGATTGTAAAATGGTTTGTATCCATCACATAAAATATATTTAGCATCTTGTAATTTGTATTGGGCAGTAGCCAACTTAATGAGTGCTGTTAATGAATGAACAGTAACATCTTGCACAAGTGTCGATATAACGTGAGTGTAAGTAGCTGAAAAAAAGAAATAAACCCAAGCCATAAAGAACACGTAGTAGGTAAAACAGGTTTGAAACTTTCTGAAGCATCTAAGATAATAACATTACATTTGTATGCGTGGGAGGAAATCATGACCTCGAAATATGTATGCATTTATTCTCCAGCTGCAACGTCCTTGCACTCTCGTCACCATGTGTTGTCATTTATTTCCACCCAGCAGTAGATCTTTTTTACACAGCACTGCTTTCAATAATCATTCCACAGAAATACGCATGTCACACGATTTGTCTTAAACTATTGTCTTTGACCTTTTTTAATTTTGCGTGTTTGCGTGTTTACTTTTGCTGGTTATAGGTATTTCAGGTTGTGCATGTGTAGTGTTCTTACAGCAAGTTCAATTGCACAAGTATGTAATTGTCATTACCCGCAGTGTGTGAAGGCCGAGGCAATCAACATGTTGTTACTAATTTAGTCTCAGTGTGTCAACACACACTGTTTAATTAGACTTCATACAAGCATCTTGATTGCTCATTAAGTAAAAGGCTTTGGTATGCTACAGTAGGTGAACAGCTCCAGATCAGTGGAGTGTAAAGCGATTCCAAGTTGCATGGTTCGACTCGATTTGACTTGACTCGACTCACTTTTGGTACCAGGTCCATTTCTCTTTTATGATTTCCACTGTAATTATTCTCAGCCGATCCCCACAGGGACGCCGTGTGAAACTGCTGTGACACCGTCTTTAACGAGACTGCATCTGACGACTGACATGTTTTCAATTCTTGGTCAAGTAAATAAAAAATGTACGGCAGCTTGGCTTTTTCAAAATGTCGGGTTTGTACAAGATGTGCCATGTCAGGCAAGTGACGATTCTCTCTGACCAATCAGTGGTCTGCAGTGTTTTAACGTCACCTTCTTAGTTTGCTTGGAATCTCCACCGAGGTGGTACCAAAAACAGTAGTAGCTGCTATCCACAAGGTTCGCTCATGGAAAAACAAAAGAGAGCGAGTCAAGTCGAGTAGAGCCGTCCCGTACCGTGCAGTGGGAATGTGGCTTATTTTAACATTAAAGGAAACGGATCATTTCAGTTGTCTGCTAATGTAAGTAGAGTCAAGAGTCCAACTAGATTTTCATGGACTATCAATCTAGCATGTGGTATTCAGGTATTACAACGGACTTTCTTTCTAACAATTCATAATTTACCATTGTTGTTATTTACTAAGAGTTTAACACACACAAACTTGGGTATGAAAGTGGCCTGGCAATATCTGCCAGCAACCAAACAACCGTCATTAGACTGTGATTGTTTAAATGTTGCTAAATCCTGATTGGAGCACAGAAGTATGTGACATCATCTTCTTCCAACTGAGCCCTGCCCAACTCTTCTTATTTTAGCAAAGTTCTTACACAGACGGATATGAACAGGGTTGAGTTTAAAAGGTTTGTTTTTTTGATTAGATTATTTCTATTAGATTAGATCTTTTTTAGAAGAAGACTCATGTATCATTGGCAGCTGTATTGAAGAGCTTTCCAACAAAAGCCAGACCACAATATAAAAGCCATCAGTCAAACACGTTATAAGATAATAAAATAATGAATTCTTTTGAAAGTCTTATCAGATCCTTTTGTATCTTAGACGAGGGAACTTAAATAACGACCAAATGTTGTCATTTGGCTCCAAATTTTAACAAATTGACAACATGAATCACTGTCCTTTCTCTGTATCTGACCTACTCCCTTTGTAAATCCCTTTTTCGTCCTTCCCACTTTCTGTCATCCTCTGTCTTCTCCTCTTCCTCCTCCTCTCCTATCTTTATGTCGTTTTTGTTTTTCAGTCTCCAATGAAGGACAGCCACTATGAGCTGAAAGCCTGGCTGCATGCCATTCGTTACTTGCCAGTCGATTTTCTGCCACTACCCACCTCCCCACCCAGCACCCAGCAACCAGCATCCAGCACCCACCACCCACCACCCACCACCCCAATACCCATCGTGCATTTGTCAGACACTGGGTGCTGCTGCAGAGTTGTGAGATGAATACAAGAGAGAAAATAGGTGCTTTTGTTCAACCTTGTTTTAAGATGAGACTCATTTACTGCTTTAGAGCTTACTAAAGACACTGCTCTAATTCATAATGTGTCTAAAAGCCTGCACATTGACTGTTGAGACACATATTATTATATCACTGTAAATGCATCTCACAGCAGAGACAATATATAAAATTCATCAACAGTCAGTGGCATTGGCACTCTTTAGAAAGTACATGTGACAATTTCGCTACAAGTTTGCTGACAAATATTTGAGAGAGCCAGCAGCAAGGGAGTCTGGCATTGACCCAGAGAGAGAAACACAAAGAGAAATGTCTGATTGTCAGAAAGATTTTCAGAAAGGAGAAAACTGGATTATTTCAATGCCAGACGGAGACTTTCAGAAAATAAGGCTATACTTCAATCAAGATTAATGCCAAGGATCTCTTTACACTGTGGAAGATGCTGACCCCTGTTATGTGGGTATGCATCCTGTTTGTTTCCATGGCCTCAGGACTGCAATTTACAAAATAAGTAGATGATAGGCTCCCTACTGCAAGATATTCCAAAGCTAATACAACCACGTTGAGGATTTCTATCATCGTCATGGGGGCTGAGAGCAATGCTGGCTGCCTGCTTTCTTTTCTTCGTCCATTCTGCAGATATAAAACTCCATCGCCAGACAAGACATCGTTATTGGATGATTCTACAAAACTTCAGACTATTGTTCAATGACATTGTCTTTTTTGTTTGGTCTCCAACTTTTTTTGCAGCACGGACCAGTTTCATGGAAGAAAATATCTTCACGGACCGGTCTTCAATGTGGGGAGAGGGGGGGGGAATAATATGATACGGCCGGCATAAAAACAAATATAAAGTGCATACAATAACTCACCATCACGCTGAATTAGTGTGAGCCCTGAGCTTGTGTCTTGAGGGGTATAAATTCTTCACCAATAGTAAAAGGTTTCTCTTAGCGACACGGTTAGTCACTCTCAGTGCACTCGCATGTGTTGATGTGGTGACCATCAGTAATTGTTTATGTCCTTCTTGTTCATGTTTTTTTCTTTCAAAAAACTCCAAGGGCTTGTCTTTTACTGCCGGGTGCCGGCGAAGCCGTTATGAAGGCTTTGTTGCCTCATGTGCGAACCTGTATTATGCAGAGCGCATGAGAATCACCTGTAGCGGTAAACATTTATTAGGACTCCTGATATTGTCTTTTAAATGCCTCCTCCTTGGGTCTTTTCCCTTTTCCCTTTTTATTCAATCTTTCTGTGTGGCCCGGTACCAAATGACCCGGTACCGGATGAAGGCTGTTCACCCCACCTTCAGACGTGGTCTAAAGCAGTGGTCCCCAAACACTGGTCCGTGGTCTAATCGGGATAACGATGCAGACCTTGGTTTAGATTAAACCAAGGTCTGCATCGTTATCCCGATTAGACACAAATATAAATTTCTAAACTTTAGATATACACACAAAAAGTATCTGAAGTAGTTATGTGGAGAATGAAAATAAGGCTTCAAAATAAAAGTTCAAATCTTGCCTATTTTGTCAACTCCGTACACCCGGCTAATCTCTCAGACTGAGTCGGCCAAAGGTTTTGGAAAGTTACAAAAACTGTTGGACGCAGCCCAATTCTGATATGAGAAAGGTGTTGAAAGTGTAACTATCTTAGCACTCTGTTTGAAGAATTTAATTATTCCTGATAGTTAGCCAGACCGGATTTACCGGATTAGCTTCATAAGTAGCTAACGAGGATGCTGATTTTGCAAAAGTAATTTTCCTCTCAGTGGTATTTCTTTCTGAAATGTCATTTCAAATAAAACCGTTGCTCTAAGAGGTTAAAAATATAAAAAATACTGTAAAACAATGCGTGTGCGTCGGCATGAATTTGATAAAGAAGCCAAGCACAACATGTACTGTATTGTAGAGGAGGGCAAAGTTATACCCGATCCTACCCATACTAAAACCATCAACTGTACTAACTTAAAACTGAATGATGTCTGCTGCTGCTGCTCATTTGCTTCAACAAACGTGCCTTCATGATGCAGAGACAGTCTACACCCCTACACTATACAGCCCACTTAATGATTTTTGGCAAATATTTCTGGCACGCAACATATACCTCTGCAGGTCAAGATATTATCACTTAAGTTGTTAAATCACAATTTCAATGTTAATGGTGCATTATTAATTGTTAACGCCCTCATAATGGTTGAAGTGTCTGGGAATGGCTTCCTGGGTCTGCTTTAATCAAACTGTGAGGCAACTTAATACAGAGGACGATTCAACTCAAATCCTGCCAGGAAGCACTCCCTGTAGATCTGAATGGCAGAAGGCCACAGGATGTGCCAGGAGGATACCATTACAGCCAAAGGGTAGACCTAGGTTAAATAAAACAAAGGGGACGGACAGAAAAAATAAATAACACATGGATGGCTACTTATTTAGTAATGAACCTTAGGTGCTGTGGGCCTGTTCAGAAACACATGCAAAGATGGTACATACCTGCATAGCTCAGTAGAAGAAGGAAGACACAAAAAAAAGCTGAGCTGCATGTCTCTGTATAGAAGTTTGCATGTTGAGGATGTTTTAATGTTGAAATAATTTGTAACATTGATTAGGCAGGTTATGGTGAATAAAATGCATTTTGTTATTATTGGAGAAATACATCTGCCAAAACCTCTTAAACCTTCTACATTTGCAATAATGATTTTCTAAACGCTTAGGCCTACACAGCAATAGTCACTGAGGGATTTGATAATGGCAACATCAACCAGATGTTTAAATATATTAAATATCCTGCTATTTCTTTTGCCATCTTTGCAGACTCTAATAAACATATATGACAATAAAGCTAGCATATCACAAAAAATACTGGCCAGAATATGTTCAAAGCATATAGTGTGTGCCTTTGAATGTTACTATGTGCATAGGTTGTGTGAGGACACAGTGCAATTTATGCTGCTGGATCCTGAGTGGAGACAGCCAGCCGGAGGACGCCTGGCCCAGAGAAGAATCATGTCAGGAATTTTAGAAGATGGCTCAGCAGCGGCTCCAGATGTAGGCTGAGCGGGAGGCTGCATAACTTATAGAAAAAGGAGTATAGAGAGCTAAAAGGAAGGGTGGAATAGTTATGCCTTCTGGTAGACAGAAATGGAGAGAAAGGGAGACAGAGATTGAAACCGGAGGGCAAACTGTAAATGAGTTACAGCGGGGAGGCAGAGGAGGAGAGAAGAGGAGGACAGAGGGAATACTAAAAGAGGCCTTTGAGACTGGAGGAGGGGAAGAGGAAGGCAAAGAGAAGAGAAAGGGAGGAGCAATACAGGTAGGGAGCAATGCAAATATGGAGAGGCTCCCTGGGAAATAGTTTTAGAAGGCTTACCGCCATAGACGTAGGTTTCTGGGGGGATGCAGGGGGGACGTCCAACAAAATATTTAGAAAACATGAAAGTAAGCGAGGCTTTTTATTTTGAAGAACCGCCAGAACGCGACAATATGTAACCTTAAAAACAATGGTTGCAGTCTGCCATAAAACAGAAAGATGTTGAAGCTCCACTTTGACAGATGCAGCAGGAGGAGTCCTGGGGGAGGACTTGAGTAAACACAGCAAAAGCTGCTCTAATACAAGTCGCAAATTAGTGAGAGAAGAAGATGAAGCAAAAGGCAGAATTCTAGTCTGTCAACAAAAACAGTATTAGGGCCACTATTAAAAATTATAATCACACATATAAAAAAATTAACATAGGATTTTGAGAATAAAGTCATAATAGAGCACGTTGCTTCAAGTCATATGTGCATGTTTTGACAGTCCGTGTCCATAGGCTACAGGCTACAGTTATTTTGACTTAAATGTGGCGTCCTTGTGGCCGGCAGCTCACAGCTGCCTCTGCGTCCCCCTTGCTTATAGATCGGAAGGGTTTGTCTCATCCAGAGAGAGATACTACCATATCAGAAGAGCAATAACATAATGCACAGCACAATATAGGACAGGTTTTCTTGAAAAATTAGGACTTTATTTCCAATACATTACGCCTTTATTCACAAAATATTACAATTTTATTTTTGAAAATAACACATATGTTTTGTGGGATATGTTTTGAATGTGCACAAACACATCGTAATATGAGCTATTAAACTCTAGGGGTTTATACATTAATTAAAATTGATTAATTTATCCTTGAGGTATGAATAGGTGCCACATGCACATTGAAAGAGGTTACTTCCCCAAACAAAAGCCACAAAAGAGGAGGGAAGACTGCAATAAATCAAGCCTGCATGTGTGTTGACTCAGCCGGGATAACCTTGAATAAGAAAAGTTGATCTACAGGAGAATAAATATTTGATAGCAATACAGAATGCCTGAGCGCCTTACTGCATTATATTCCGATACATTTTGTGCTTTACTTTTCATAAATAAAGACTTTTCCACCATCAATTGAAGCAGAAAAGGCACACATTAGTGCATACAAACTCAATGTTAATTAGTAAATAAAGTGCTCTAATTTTAATATATTTACTATATTTATATATGCAATACATATTTATACATAATGTTTAGTATTGGATGGACAATTGTCATTTAATTAAACAAAACGTCTTGTATAGGTGTGACCTGCAATTTTCTCCACAGGAAAACCAACACTAAAATGAGAGGTTTGTGCAGCTAGCCTCTGTACACAAGCTGCTTTGACTTAAGTAATGCATCTACATCTGCTGGCTGACCAGAGCTGAAGTGGGCTCACAGTCTGATGTCCAGTGGATGTGTAAGTCAGGGGAATGTGCTCAAAAAATGCATCAATTCAATCGAATAGACAGAATGATACAATGCATCATTCTGATCGTATAGACATACAGTAATCAATTCTACAATACATATGCAATCAATAAAGCTGCATCAGACCTATCATTGGAAAAGTGGATAACGCTGACTGGATGAAACACACCTTTTCATAAAAGTTCGATATCAGCCCTTAATAATAGAAACCCAATTTATCAGTGGAGAGCATTCATCAGCTGTACTTGTTATTCAACTGTGAATCATTTATCATGCAAGGCACTTGAGTTCTCTGGTGCATTTGGCCATATGGGCATATTGTGATGCACTTTATTTCATATGATAACGGGTGAGGGAAGAAGACAGGAAGGAGGAGGGGGAACAGTGCTGTCTATGACTTCCTCCAGCTCTTTAAGCCCTCAACAAGAGCAATAATTTCTTCTGCTGCAGCACTCTAGCACAGACAATACCACTGAGAGGTGTTTGGCAAGGAAAGATGGAGGAAGAATACCCACATGTGTTACTGAACACATTGACTTCTATAGTATGCGTTGCATGGAAGTAGTAGCAGCTCAAAGCACTTGAGAACCATTGGCTTCCAAAAAAATGATGGTAAAGGTTAACATTGGTGCCAAGTATATGTTAAAAACTCACATAGGCTTGTTGCAAGAAACTATTCAAAGTAATCATATTCATATATCATCTCAAAGAGAGGACGTTTGCATTCTTCTCTCTTAAATATGGTTTTGGTGAAAAGAGACGGATGAGAACCAGTAAAAAGATCAAGTATCAAAATGCAAAATAAAGGTTTTCAATGCATCACATCTGCCTAAATAGCAAATTTGAGCAGAACGAAATCTCATCATTGTCATGTTGTCCGGCAGTGGCTCAGTCAGTAGGACTGTGAGCTGTAGGGTTGCTGGTTCAAGTCACCTACCCGACCTAAAAAAATGGAGTGTGACTGCTACATGGAGAGGTCCCAGATCACCTCCTCCCCTGCCATGGCACCGGACATCCCCCTTCGCCCCTCACTCCCATTGCTCCCTGGGCACTGTCCTATGAGCTGCCCACTGCTCCTAGTACTAGACTCCTGGTACTAGGATGGGTTAAAAGCAGAGAACAAATTTCACTGTGTGTGCTGTGTGCTCTGCATGTGTGACCATTAAAAAGAGGGTTTCAATCACTCTGATTCTATCTATGTCTCGACGAGTTTGCTAAAGTGTTCATGTTGTAGTCACCGTGTCTTACGTCTAGTCTTGTCTGTCATTTCACTTCCTGTTTTATTTTGTACCTACCTCTTGTCCCCCTATCCTGATCCCTTTACTTCCTGTGGTTTCCCACCATCGTCAGCGTCTGCTGTGCCCACTCACCTCATGTATAAATACTTCTGTCTCCCCTTGTCTTGTGCCAGTTTGTCTTATGTCCCAGTGTATTGAACCAGCGTGTCAGCAGTATTTAAAAAAAAAAAATGTATATCCTCCTCGTGAGGGTTTTGAGTTTATGCCACCTGTTTGCAAGTAAAGTATTTTATTTAACATCTGTTTCTGGCGTTGTGCATTTGTGTCTTCCTTACGTGTGTCCGAGGTCGTTACACTCACCCAAGAAAACAAAAAACAAAACATTTGTCATTGCCTTCCAAATAAAGACAGTTTTCTGATCCGACACTCAACAAGACAACATTGTTTGTAATAGCGTTCTAAAATTGTTACTAATGCCTGCTACAAAATTATTTAAATTATAAATTTCTCATTTTCTACGATTATGGTTAAAATATGGTTATATTTGGGGACAAAAAAATGTTTGGTACAGGATAGGACGTAATCATGGTAATGGTGAAAAGAAACCAATATTGACTGGAGAAATTGAAAGTGAACTGTGCACTTGCCTGACCTATCCATCCACCCCATAATTAGGTCATAATTCTCATTGCTACTACAGGTCCTTGTCTGCTAAACATACATGTTTGAACACACATGAGACATTGTCTTGTGAGGATGGCTTTGAAATTCTCTTGGTACACGGTAAGTGACAAAAAAACATTTCAGAGTGAAATCCTAAAACGTATCAGGATCGAGCCAAACTGACACATCTTCTAAGTCAATCTGATAAATGATAAATGGTAAATGATGGGTTATTAGCAATTAGATTTTGTGGAAACATAATTACCCCTTGATTACCATTATTTAACTAATTTGCAAAACAGTAATCACTTTCAATAATTCAATGCCAATGCAGGAAGTCCAGAAATGGTCTTATAGTGCAGTAGGCTATAGAGTTGTAGCTATGGACACTTTGCCACTGTGGTCCAAGATTAAAGTCCTGGTTCATCATATCCCAGATTTAAAGTGAGATTGTGTAATTTTGGATTAGGTCACATATGGGATAGTACTAAACATTACAACCCACTGTAACAGTAGCTCTTGAGTCAATTGAATGAATTCATACATCTCCATTCTCGAGCAATAGTCACCTAAAGTTTGCTAACATAAATTAAGCTAGTGGTCATACCAGACCTAGTAAGGCTGTAGAAGCAAAACCACTGAGTGAATTGAAATGAGTAGGGGTGAGTTTATAGGCTCCTCATTTTCAATTTCAATTTGTAAAAGGAAGAATGTGGTATTTTGTCTTTTATAAATTACATAGGCTTGTAGCTTAAAAGCTAGGAATTCATTTTGATAAGTGAATGGGACGTGTTCAGGGAGAAACTCTCAAAACGGTGGACTTGCAAGCCTGAACCACATTCCCCCTTTCAAAACCTCCCGAGTATTTTAGCTTTTTATTTCTTCTACTTCTTTCCCTTCTCTGTTCTCTAATTCTTGCCTCCATCCAGCCTCTGCGTCAATGATTTAATGTTTTAAATTGGACTAATGATAGATCCTTATTGCTCCCCAAGAGGGTGTGGGCTCTTAATGCCCCCCCCCCCCCCCACTGTAAACTTCTTCTACCAGGGAATGCCATTGGCATGAGGTGAGACATCTTACTGTACAGCACCTTTGGGCAACACACGCATACAAACACAACCACACACACACACACACACACCAGGTCAAGTGACAATACTGTGCTTTGTTTGTATTCTGAAAATGTTCTATCTCTTTAAAGCAGATTAAAAGAGAGACTTTCTATATATGGCTGAATGAGCTCCAGCTTCAAGCAGCTAAGCTTCAGTCAAAATGTGTGCTTTGTGAAGGAATTGAACATTTCTAAGAAAGTTCTTTGTCAGTCGTCAGCAGGTGTTACTGACCGTCAGTTGTCAGCAGGTTCTCGATTCAGACATATCCTGTTATAGGAGGGCTTAAAATCTGTCTTTATTTTTGTCCAACTACCTCACATTACACAAGTCTATAAGCTACATTAAGACTGATTTAACTTTACAGAAACAGTTGAGTCTTACATCTCTTTGTGAATCCAATCTCTCATTGGAAAGATGTGTGGGAGGTTTAATTGAAAGAAAGCCATTGATTTTCATGTGTTTGAGCCAGTATTGACAATCAATGCATACTTTACTTTCAAGGTTGAACGCCTACATGTCGGTGGATCAGGTGCGAGCAGACAAGGTGGCCATTCAATATGAAGGTAAAGGGCTTACCTTTTGTGTATTCCCTCAAAGGCCCTCCTCAGCAGCACTGTCTTCCATGATTACTGCTGTGAACAGAAACAACTGTAGTTAAAGCACCCTAAGAAGAGACCACACATGAAACTCACAACTTGGGACAAGTTATCTTCTATATCCAAAACCCATCTTAATATCCAGAAACTCAAGTGATATGAAAAGGACTACACACAATGCCAGTATCTTTGTAAACTAAGATAGCTCAGCTTACTAGTTACCTAAAAAGGACTACAAACACAAACCGCACACCTGCTTTAAGTTTATTGTAATACCACGATGAAAGATGCTAGAGCTAAAACCTTGCTCAAAATGTCAAACTAGCATATCAAATGTTGCCTTGACAGTGAACTTGGTTTGCTAGCATTACTTTCTAGATACAAAACCTAAATTTGAGTTATGGCTACACCTGCTCCATCTCCCTCTACCCAACCCCCTGCCTCTAATCTACCTCTTTAGTCTTTACACATGTGTGTATGTGTCTTGTAGACATATGATGTCTGTACACAACTGATATATTTTATGGACATTTCTTATAATATCCAGTCATAATTATAACAGAACAGAACAACTGATAAACTGAACCTCGAGCAGGGCAATAACTGCAGGAAGTTTGTGTAAAACGAGCGATTCGGATACATTTTGAACAGATCATTTTCTGTAAATATGGCGTCAGAGATCAATTTACCTCTTATTTTTCAGGAACTTTAAATACAATTCTGTCTGTATTCAGTGTTTTTTTGTTTGTTTGTTTTTTCATTTTTACAAATGATACATACTTAATAGGCTTCTTCCCCCTAAAGCTGTTGTTCCAGAAGCTCTTAAGTTGTTTTAACTACATACTTTTCTAACCTCCCTGTCTGTCTATTACTAATACTCCTGATTGTCTGTTCTGGACTCTGACTGCTACAAGTGTCTTTTTATCATTTCTGCCACATGGAGAATACTTTTGGATTCTGGAACTGTGATGAATGTCAACATTGATTGAAATTGCAAACCCTCCAACCATCAATTTTCCATCACTTACACCGGTCAGCGCCACATGGCAGCAGGGAACTCTAGAAATCTTTGACTGTACCTTAACTATTATTTGTCTTTATCAAAACATCTTAGGTCTTTACATAAGCAACAAGTATTCTGAATACCAAATGTCGTAATTTGTAATCTGTTATGCTAACTGTACTTTAGCTTACCTATAGCCTCAGTGTCGACTGGAAATAATACACACACACACACACACACACACACACACACACACACACACACACTGATTAAAAAGCTTATGCTATACATATGGCTAATATGGAACTAGAACTAGCTGGAAATAGTATTTAAGGTAACTGGTAAATAGACTTTAGATGGATTCCCTTTCTAGTCTTTCGACCTCTCAAAGCACTTTTACTCTACATTTAGCCGTTTCATTCACTGATGGCAGGGTATGAATGTGGATGGCAGGGCTGCCATACAAGGTGCCAAATTGCTCATCAGGATCTAATCTAATGCTCATTCACACACACTCACACACTGATGGCAGAGCCATCGGGAGCAATTTGAGGTTCAGTATCTCGAGCAAGGACACTTCGACATTCGGACTGGAGGAGCCAGGGATCCGCAGACAGCCGACCAGTGAGCAATTTGACGTGACCAAGATTACTGACTGCGACTTTGTGCTTCAGAACCGACCCCTCCAAACCACTCAACAGCAATAATAACAGCAGGTCCATAAAGCAGTGACCATTATATCAAAGCAGATAGAATGAGGACAATAGACATACGATTCCTGTATATTCAGAATCAAAAGAGAAATAGCAATATTTTTAGCTGTAATGAAAAAAGCAAAAGTCTATTATCTGGCTAAGTATAGCAGGAAACAAACAGTAATTTAAAACCTCTGTGAATTCTTTCATCGTTTTTACATTACAAGAGCGCTGAATGAAGAAAAAGCTGAGTGGAGGTCAGCAGCGGCCTGCTTTCTCTGGTCTCCTGTCCCTTTAAAGACAATGACCTGACTAGCAGGGCAGCTTGGCTCGAGATGAGAAAGTAGTTATTTCGAGCACTCATGTATTTGTGAACGTGTTTTAAGAGACCTAAGGCAGCAGGATGGATGCCTGGGTGCCATGCTGATAAAGCAAAAAGTGGACTGTGCACTTTTACTCAGGGCCCCTGAGTGAGTGGAGGGGCAGCATGGGGGGGCTCGGACAGGGGATCAGGGTTGTAAGCCAGGCAGATACACTCGGGTGGATAACATGTCTTTAATGCTACTGATGGAGTGCCCAACTGGCGCCCCTACTCGCTGGCACCGTGCCCAGCGTTCTTCCACTGGCTGAGCGGCTGTATAGCTTAGATGACTGTTGTGAGACAGAGAGGGAAGGTCAGGGGTGACAGACAGACAGACTGACCGCAATCAGAGCCTCCAACACACAGGACACACAGAGGCCGAAGGCAAAGACAGAATCCATGACGGACAAACTAGGTGAAATATATAGGGTACATACCTGCATTTTAAATAGAGAAATGAGAAAAATTATATATATATATATATATATATATATATAGCATCAAACTAAAGCCACATGAGGCTAGATGTCTGACCTCTCATGTCACTTTGTCACATGACAAATGCATCAGAGAGCAGCCAGATAAAAAAAACCTGTGCAATTAACTAATGCCAAACTATAAGATTACCAGATACTGAAGTTTAACCATTTTCAGCACTTTCTTATCTGGAATAGTAGATCCATCTATTTAGTTTAACATTCTATCACCGCAGCAAACACAAATTAACTTTCCTGATTTCCATTTGAGATCCTGAGAAAAGCCTGGTGATTCTGAAGAAAGCTACAATATCACTTTTATGAGCTCATTCAGCCTTGAGCTGAAGTCTGAAATAACAAAACAGAGAAAAAATGGAGAGATGTCAAAGGTTGGAATGCTATGTATCAATTGATTCACATTAGGTGAAAACTGAACCAGTAAGGTTTACTGCAGTAATGTCAAACATTTCAGCTGTCAGCCAGCGGTGATACGAGTTCTTCATGGTCCAATACGTTTCTTAATTAGAAAAGACTTGTCTCTGCCTGTACTAAGTGGTCAAAACCAACATCATAGTACTAGTCAATGCATTCATAGTTTAGAGGACTTTGGAAAAGAAGGCTGAAGTGAAACTAGAACTGTGACACGTAATAAAACCTCACATTGATATTTGAGAAAACGCAAAAAAAACATAAATCCAGCCTTGGGACATAACCTTAGTAAACAGCATGTCATGAGGCTCACTCCATGTCTAGATAAGGAAGTTTTAAAAAAAACTGTCTGAAACAGATCCAAGCGGCTGCAGCTCAGCTGTGGCTGTGAACAGGGCAGACAGGGAAGAAGGGAGTAGATGTCTTTTTGGACAGCAAAGATTACAGCAGGAAAAAATAAATAAATGCAAGAGTTGTACATTAGTAAACACCATGGATATAGGAGAAACCAAAAGGTATGATAATGTATTACGTGCCACTAAATCTCTATGGGAGCTGTAGAAAGCTCATTGTTAAACTTTAGCAAATGCTGTTGCAGTTAATCATTTATCTTATAACAGTGGTTCCCAACCTGAGTGTCGCCAGATTTGAGGGGTCAGATTGGGATTTAAGGGGTTAAAAACTGTCACTTTCTCTTTAATTCATTCTTTTTTCTTATGAGATAGTGGATACTGTCACCCCTTCAGGCCTTTTAGGTCCTTTCTTTTAATCATATTTAGATACAGAGCATTAGATTTATTTTTATGTATGATCCCAGAGAGATTATTGTAACCAAAGCAAGCATCTTGTTCTTTGGTTTCCTCGATGGGCAGAAGAGCCACACTCACTATATATAAAAACATATGTTTTTGGAATGGATTTGATCTGATGACACCTTTTGCCACAAATACCAAGACGCAGCTTTATTTTAAATGATTCACTTATGACCACCCTATCAGCAGGGAACTTTATTTAAAATGGAATGAATACATACTGTATACGGTAAGCTGTAACAGGATGGACTGTTTATATTTGGAGGGCTCTTGAGGAAATCAAACTGTGTTTAGATTATCCGACATTTGGACTGCTGTGGGTTATTTAATAAATAAACAGCAGAAGCTCTGGGACTTAGATTATGTTATGTGTTTGGCTCAACATCATTTGAGTGGTTCTGGTCAATGTTTACCACATATTATTAGAAACCCTCATTTTGAGAGTCTGCTTAGAAACATAAGCTTGATCCGTACTATTTGTGGTAAAGTGCAGATTCTGAACTGAAACACAGCACGGCCCAGAGTCTACCACAACAACACTGTACTACCTAAATAATAATGATATATTGGGCTGACGATTACTTTTTGTTGAAAAATGTAATCTGGTTCATGCACTACCGTTTCACTTTAGGATTATATGTCATCATGTGTAAAACATATCCAAGAGTATTAATGCCGCAAGAAGAAATGTGAGAAAATATTAATTATTTAGCATGATGTTGTTAGCCCAACGGAAATATTGAATTTGAATTGAACTAATTGATTTATGAAAAATGTACGAACGATTTGTTAAAACGTTTCTAATTATTTTTGACTGCTGTTGACAAACACAATATAAAAAAAGTTATTAAAAAAGATTATCCTGGCAAAACCTTTTTTTGAACACAGGATAGAAAACTGTTTAGATCAGATTAAAAAAATAATCACCAGATTGTTATTTCATTTGTCTCTTAGGGCCCTAGTCTTTTGTGATGAAATCTAACCACAGCTGTGTAATGTTCGAAAACAGCTTTATTTTTGCAATGTGGATGTTTTGAATGGCATTAATAAATATAGCCATAGCCTAACAGCTGACAGCAATGCTCACTATTTATTAGAAGACTCACATGGGCTTAATGTAAAAAGTGGGCCAGGACCTATTGTTGTTATTGTTACTGACATGGGGTCATGATGTGTAGCAGGCCAGTGGGCCTGTAGGCTGGTCGGTTGGGACAGATGAGAAGTTGTGGGAGCTGTGGGAGTGGCCCGACCCAGATGGCTGTCCTATACAGCCCAGGGACTCAATACCTTTCTTTCCCCCCTCACAGACCAGATGGAGACCATTACAGTGGCCTGAAAGAGAGAGAGAGAGAGAGAGAGAGAGAGAGAGAGGAGAGAGAGAGAGAGGAGAGAGAGGAGGAGAGAGAGAGAGGAGAGAGAGAGAGAGAGAGATGGGGGTGTCTCGCCTTTCCAAAATCTCTAATTACTACAATTGTTGAAATCTTTTCAGGCTGCTTTTTTCTTGCTTTTCTGATACAAAAGCTCCCTCCCAACATGCACTGAGAGAGAGAGAGAGAGAGAGAGAGAGAGAGAGAGAGAGAGAGAGAGAGAGAGAGAGAGAGAGAGAGAGAGAGAGAGAGATAGAGAGACGCAAGGAGAGAGGAGAAAAAAGCACATTAAAGATATGCAAATCCAACTGTCTGGGGTGAGGAGCATTAACCAGAGTTGGTAGGATAGCTGTCTCTATTTTTAGTGCTTGCATGCGTGTGTGTGTGCACGCATGAGTGTGTGACTGTCTCTCTCTGCCGAGGTGTGTGATGACTTCCTTAAGCCCGGGCTTTCATGTTCTAGTGAGACAGTCTGGGCGTCGAGATATGTCGGCAGAAATATTCTGCCTAATTGAGACACTTCACAAATGAAGCTGTCAAACCGGGCTTCAAACAGAATACACAACGGCAGTTGAAAGAGAATTTCTAGGACAGCAGTCTGAAGGAGTTTCTTTTTTTCTTCTTTCTAAACAAGTACAGTGCCTGTAAATGATTACAGGTTGATTTCAGGACAATCATCTGAGTTGCCAAGGATGTTTAAAACAAACTTCCACCTAGAGTCGAGGAGTCAAAAATAGCGGCCATGCCAATCACGTCTTCAGGTCAAAGGGCGGGAGGAATTTAAATACTTAGTACACCAAAGGCCAATGTCAAAGCCATGTAGGCTTTCAGGTGATGTAATGCATCGTCTGGCAGACATGTTGACCTTTCTTATGCCACATTTCCACTGCGTGGCACGGCACAGCTCTACTCAGCTCGACTTGCTCTTTTTTGGTTTCCATTAGCAAGAATATTGGACAGTACCTGGTACCTGATACTTCTTTGGTACCACTTTAGTCGAGGCTATCTTGCCTGATAAGAGACAGAATTGTCGAACTCGGTGGAGTGGGCGGATTCAAAGGTCTGGACCAAGGCACGGTACTATCTGCAGTGGAAAACAAACACTGGCAGGTCTGTAACATTTTAAGGCCCCTTTACAGTGTGTGATTTAGAGCTGTCTGAAAGGAAAGTTAACAACCGTGAGAACATTGTGGTAAAATCTTTGGTCGTCAAACCAAATTCAAAGAATGTGACTGCAGCAGCAGCCCCACGTCTGCAAAACAACCAATCAGAATGGCAGGAAATAGATCAAAATATGCAAACATATACAACCTGTAAGTAACATTTTTATTAATGTAGCTGTGGACTCAGCTCTCAAGCCGTAATGTTTAGCTCACAAAGTTATTAGGCTTAAGGGAAATGGTATTTATTAAAGGCCATTAAACAACAGAAATTCGATATTAGATAATTAAATACGTAAATAAGTACCATCTAGAGATCTCGAGCGAGACACATGAGATACTGTTGCTCTTTTACAAGGCTGGATCTTTAATTAATAGCATTGTTACAATTGTCCATTTTGGTTGAGGTTTTCTTACTTCTAGACAGAACCCAGAAATCTGGTTTTAACTCTCAATTGAGCGTGTGCCCACAACCCAAGCTAGTATCTTTCTCCAACAAAACGAAAAGGTCTGTTAACCTGTTCTTTGGTTGTGTTGCAGGAACTTTTAAGACTTTTATCTTATACAAAATGTATTTTTGGGGGCATTTTATTGCCTTTAGTTAGTCGACAGTGGAGAGCGCGCAAACGATTTGCAGAAGGGGAGCGGGAGAAAGATGGGGAAGGACATGCAAGATAAAGTTCCCAACCAGACATGAACCGGGGACATTGCAATTCATGGTCGGCACCTTAACCCTTGGGCTCTGAGGGTGACCCGGAGTTCACTCAATTCTTAATTTACATCACACTCAAATAAGTAATTCCTACTTATTGGTTAATACATACACCATATCACTGCATTCGATTACCTGTCATTCCGTCGCTCTACTAACATGTTGCCTGTCTCCATTTTCTCTATCAACCATCAAATTATGGCAACAATGCCAAGAAGATCTGCCTCCATAGTGAATAGATTCAGTACAGTAAATGAGGATTTAGATTTAGAACGGGGATACAGTGTTTTATTTTAATCTTTGATGTTTGGAAAGAATCCCACTAGGCAGTGGAGTAGCCATTTATAATATTAAAGGGGCACACTGATTTTACACATGAAGACAGATTCCATGTGTCTGTCTTCTCTGCCTCAGGAAGTGCTTTCTGCAAGGTGTGGGGAAATGTTTGGAAGAGTTTCATTGCATAAAGTGTCCTTGCCATCGGCATTACATCAATTTGTTGTACTGTATTTTTGAAATGCATTGAAATCACTGTGCAGTTCTCCACTGCGGCAATGCATTAGCACTGTATTTTTAAAATACATTGCTAATGGGTTGCAGCAGTGGAACACTGCACACTGATTTCAAAGAAAGCCTTTCTTCCTGATAGCCAATAGCTGCAGCAGAGCTCAGGGCTACTGTGATGGAGGTGCAAAGCTGTGTGGAAAGTGAATCAGTAAAACAATACGTGAGTCTCTTCTCTGAAACCTTCATCATGGACTCTAATACTTTACTGTGTTTGTCAGTGCAGGCTTTGTTTGGACAAGAAGAGGCGAGCCCTGAGAACAGCAGGCTACTGAGGGCCTGCCGCAGAGCGTGATACCTTTGGCTACGGATAACATATGGCACTGGGAACTAGATACAACACAAACAAACACAGGACACAGGGATGGGCAGTTGCAGATGATGGGATTACATAGGCTGTATACTGTGTGTGCGTGTGTGTGCGTGTCCGTGTCCGTGTGTCCATGTGTCCGTGTGTCCGTGTATGTGCATATTCTTACTGCTGCATTATTGTAGGTGTATGTGTTTGTACTCTGAGCTCGTTGGCTTATAGTTTTTAGCACAAAATGTAATCGCTATTTTGACAATGTTGAAAAAGACGGAATTTAATATCAAGTGCTGTAAAAACTGGAAACTTTGAGTAGAAGTTCCTACAACAAAGAAATTCCATGCAGTGTCACTTCTAAAGAGAATATACAGTACATGGATAGGGATATGTAATTTAAAGAAATTGTAAGAGATGCATCAGCCTGTGGCTTGTGACACTTGACTGCATCAAATTCCTAGTGCACAATGACGAGACAGAGGCGAAGAAACCATGATGCAAGGTGAAGGTGCTTCTCTAATGTTAATTGTAATATTTAGAATATTAGAACTCCTCAGAGTACATGATCCTTATCTACCATGGCCATTTAGCAGAGTAGACTAACTGAAAAAGGTCAAAATGATCCTTAATTTCCGTTCCTTTTTCTTCCATTTAAATTGTTTTATACTTTTGTGCAGCCTCATTACCTTTTTCTTTAAAGATGTGTATATTTTTTTAAAAGTTGTTTGCATATTTATAGTGATTTATTAATATATGTATTACTATCAATTCCAAATGTAGTTTTTAAACTCATAGTCTTTGAATTTTCTTGTCATTTGTATTTGTCTTTGTTCCTATCGACTGTGTGTGTATCTGTCGTATTGAATTGAGTGTGTGTCCGCCTTTTAATTTCAACAACATGCACACAGTGAGGCAACCCACACTTGACTAATTGACACTGGTGGTAACAATATAAAGGGCAAACAAAAACATAAATGATGCTGAGCTTTTAAAGATTAAAGAAGAAGATTAAAAAAAGGATTCAACATGTTTGTTAGACTTCAAGGATGCACACACAATGGATTTTGGTTGGACACCCTGTTTACAGAAAACAAATAGGAGGAGCTGCTGGTTCTGGAAGTATTTCTACCCACAGTAAATGTGTAGTTTTCTTTAAATTATATTCTCAATGTTCTCCTGGATAATTTTAAATACTATACTGCATATTTTTGCTATAGCCATCTGTTTTAATATTTCAACTTTGTTAATGAGAAATCATGTATAGCCAAATCTTAAATACTGCAATGCCTGGCCTATGTAAAGGTATCTAGCTAGAAGTGTGTATCAGAGCTGCAGCTGTGATTTGTTGTTGCAGTTTGGAACAAAATACCATACCATAGTTACAAAATGCATCCCAAACTGACCTTTAATCTGAAAATCCAGTGATTTAAACTGCTGAATGTTTATCTGTGCGTCGGTGTTTCTTACCAAAACAAACCCTGGGAACTTTTTTTTATGAAATAACCAAATATTTTCTGATGCAGTTTCTTATCCTTTGTACAAATGATTCAACCAGAAGAGTTTCATGTCAATCCAAGTGCTGGAAGTGCTCTAGCTGTTGGTCACCTGACATTGTCTTTGCAGAAAATGAATTAGACTTCTGGAACTCTGGACACCTGTAATAACTTCCCCAAATGTGCAACTCTACAGGATGTGCAGTCATTTATAACTATGAGTCCTGATATACATTTTAATCAGTACAATTTGTCTACGGCCAAATTATAAAAATCGGAGAAATGTCAACAGCACGGCTGCTTCACTAGATCCAATCAATCCAAAACCTAAACTGGTGTCAGGAGACGTCCAAGTGAAGTATGTATACTGATGTAGGGTTGATTTTCATGAAAGTTGGTGGAAGAGTGACGCATGGGCCAAGAAAGAACATATTCAATTATGTGAGACGGGGCATTCGTTCGGAGAAATTTGTTTCCAGAAATTCATGTGAACACCCCCTCAAGTCGAAACAACGACCTGGAACCAGATATCAACAAGTTGTTTAAACGCTCGGAGCAATAATATATAGAAGTCGTAAGAATGACTGAAGATGGAGGAGCATGTGAACGCACCATCAAGAGACTATAATTTACACTAAACGTTTGATCTCTTACCTCGTAACAATACTTTCTTCATGCATCTTTGATCGGAATCTAATGGAAAAGGTTGCCTTCACAACAACACTGGAGTAGCTGTTTTAAGGAGCTGTGAGGAGAAGGATTAGCATTAGCTGCAGCAGATGTCTGGTGGATCATAGCCAGAGGAAAGAAAGGCGAGTGGGGTCTGACAAGAACCAGGAGGCCTAAAGTCAGCCTGGCCCGGAGCGAAAGCTGCACTCCACAGGGACACAAACACACTGAAATCAACCTCAAGTCCCTTCTGATAAACAAAGAGTGAGAAAAAAACGCACATGTGGGCAGCACACATGAGCATACATGAAAATACATGCAGTACACAATGTGTTTGAGGAGGAGACGTTAAAGCCACAGGCCTGTTGTACAAAAGGACCCTTTGTTCTGTTACTGCAACACACACACACACACACACACACACACACACACACACACACACATACAGTGTAAACACACAATAATCTACACACACACACACACACACACACACACATGGCAAAAAACATAAGTACTCCATGCATACCAGAAAGAGGCTGCAGCTTCAAGGCTGTCAGGGACGTTTGTTAGTCTGAAAGCTGCATCTATCTCATACATCTGTGTTGTCTCAGTGGAGTGCAGCTACACTGCATATAATCCTGTAGATGCATCTAGTGTTTCATGTTAGTGTGTGTGTGTGTGTGTGTGTGTGTGTGTGTGTGTGTGTGTGTGTGTGTGTGTGTGTGTGTGTGTGTGTGTGTGTGTGTGTGTGTGTGTGTACACAAGATAGAGAGACTGTGAGTACATGCTGTATGTGTGTTGGGTCACTTACAGTTATGTCAGGAAGTAAGGATTAACTGTTAGGATAGACATGTCTCTCTGTGGCAGTATATCAGTCGTGTATATATATGTACAGTATATATAATTGAACAATCATACCTCCATTGGTTGGATTTGCAGGGAAATCTTCCACATTGTTTTCATGCATAAAACAGGACTTGCATGATGTCAGAGCACTTGAAAAACTTGATTTCAACAAGTGTTTTTCTATTAGGTTACATAAAATACTAAGACGACAGACTAAGAAGCAATCAAAGTTAATATTTGATAAAAACAACTAAAAACATTTGAAGGACCTGAGGAACACTATCGTTAGGTCAGTTGGTTGATCCATAAAACATTTCTGATTATTGATTCATTATATTTATGGTCACTTATTTATGCTAATGATTTGCATCCAGGACCACTATTATGTAAACACTTGATTAATGACAAGATATCTCAACATGTTTTGGATAGTTTTTCATGATATTTTCGTCCCCTCCAGAGGTTACTAGAGCTCACACATTGATTTAAGTCCTACACGGGCAGACGGAGCAGACTATTGACTATGACTATTAATGATGAAAAACATAGCTCTTCCAATGGTAGATAAAGACACTATGCTGCCATAAAAGGGTGAGAGCATTCATTTATATAAAGAGCCTGAAAACAGCTGTTTATTTTCAAATGGAAAAACCTTCATAAATTCCAAACCCGTTACACAAACCATTATACTTGTTCTGAGGTATTTACAGTCAGTGAGTTCGTTAAACCCCTCCCCCGAACGGTGACTGTCCAATCATATTTTAGCAACCAAGGCTTGGGATTTGTCCACATGCTGAAATAGTGTGCATGGTCTGTGTGATACTTGGCATTTAAAGAGTGTCGAGGGTGGTGTCTGTTTTTAGCTTGTTCAAAACCAAAAACACAAGAACAAAAGTGTAAGGACTGGATTAAACAGGGTTTGTCTTCTCTAGCCTGACGTCAACTGCAATCGTTAGCATGTCTGGCTAGCTACCACCAGTAGAATACTGAGCTTTACTACAAGTGGCCGATGAGAATATCATTAATTATGTACATATAGATCAAAAAAGTGTAAAAGTGTAATATTTCCCATATGAGGCAGCGCGTCATGTCAGACTGGAGTCACAAATTTGATGACTCGACTGGACAAAATCAAAAAAGACTTGCAACTCAACTTGGACTTTAACAGCAATAACTGGTGGCTTTATTTGGACTTCAGCCTTTTGAAATGAAACAAATGTATACCTTTCCCCAAGCCCAAAGATGAAGATTTAAGTGTGCCGCAAATCATTTAACTTCCCTTTATTTCCTGAATCAACTAAAGTTAATGCTATTCATTCCCACAGTTAAATATGTCCATTATCATCATAAACTGCATATTCACTATTCATTTATTATTCATTTCAATGGAATTGTTTATGATTATATGTGGCAAATAAAATGTATTGATTGATTGATTTGCAGCGTGAGAACAGGAGAAGTGTTGAATTACAGCAAATCAACCAGTGCAGTTGCAAAGCTGTAGATGTTGAGCATTAGTCAGTACAAGGACAGAAGCACTGACTGAAAGTGATCTATGATGAACACACAGCGGTGAAAATGATTCCAGATCTGTGTTGCAGTATGTATTACAACTTCACCACATCTGTATTCTTTTATGAAAAACTGAAAAGTGAAAACAGGAATCATCCTTTAATTACCAACCAGGGAAGCAAAGGTCTTTTTACAGAACTCATTCAAAGTACTTATATTGTATATTGCAGCAGAGGTCATCTAAATGTCAATAGATAAGGTTCCTGATTCTCTCATAAAGGAGGTACTAAATCTGAAGAATATGGTCCCATCTGGCTTTTAATGGAGAACATTAGTGTCTAAAGCGGCTTCACAAATTTCTCCTCCCTAACAAGAACAACACATTTTGGCATAAAAGTTATCAAAATGTTAAGATGATATATACTGTCACAGACTACGGATAATATATTATGTCTACGTGCAGCTTCAATCCACGAGACCACTATTCAAACTGTATATACACGAGCAATTTCAGCACTTTAGAAAGAGACACCAATCCCTGTTGGCCTATCAAAATAGCACAAGTGCGGCTGTGAGCTGTTACTAATAATATAGATGGGATAATACATCTGGGAATGCAAGTTACTGACAATCAAAAAAAGACAATTTACAACAAGAGTGTGAGGTAACGCCTCTCTGACTCTGTCTGGTCATATTCTTCTGCTGCCTGCCCCACCCCGCTCACACACACACAATATCTCTTTTTAAAAACACAACCAAAGAGAGCAGTCCAATATGTATGCATGTTTTTTGGCTATGCCCACATTTACAAAATAGTCTAACATGTAACACACACACACACACACACACACACACACACACACACACACACACACACACACAGATATCTGGGCAGCCGTTCTCAGCCCGTAATTACCTTATTTGACACTCAGTAGATGGAATTTGCTTGCATGCATTCACACCCGCCCACACAAACACACACACAAAAAACCCATATGCATCAAACCAAAGGTGCACACACACATTCACACTCTAACACACAAACACGCATCAACTCTGCATGCACCGTCAGCAGCCTGTTCCAGTATTTTAAATGTAAGGAAGACGGTGAAGGTCAGACCGACAAAGAGACAGAGGCCATTAAAACTAAACAGCCCCATCTAATTATTATCGGATGATTATAATTTCCTTGCTTATTAATACTTAATACTCACTCTGCTTGAATTGAAATCGCATGCATAACGTGTTTCTATGCCGTAAAACCACTTGTCATTTTCTTTCTGTGTTTATGGATTCATTAGTGAGCTTTAAAGTTTTTTTTTTTACTTTGACAAGCCAGGCTAGCTGTTTCCTCTTGCTTCAAGTCTTATGCTAAGCTAAGAAAATCTCCCCTAGCTCTATATACAATGCAGGCTTGAGAGTGGCATCAATCCTTTCCTCCAACACTAGGTTCACAGTGCGCTCTGTCAACTGTGGTGCATGCAGTAGCCTCGCTGTTCACAGCAGAAGTGCATTTCTCCACACTGGTCAACAAGCGATTCTGCTCCTCTTCACTTTTCTATAGAGCTGTGTCTATTTCTCTGTTTATGCACAGCTGACAAATATGTGGAATAAGTACGTAATTTAAAAACCACAATCACAAACAGCAGTGATACTAGGCTATTTTCTGTTCAGCTCCAAACAGCAGACAAACAAAGCTAGTGATGAGCTGGTAAACATAGAGGAGCACTAAAGAGCCAGATATTTCTCTCAGGAGTTGGAAGAGAGTAAAAGCAGAGATAAAACAGAGAGTATACCATCACCGGGTGGCAAGAAACACTCAATCAGTCAATTAGTCAATTGTGCAAATATTGTAGTTCAATGACTTCAAACGGTGTCTAATAGTTTGGGCAGCTAAACAATCTAGGATTTGGTAAATCCCTTTCATACTTTTACTGTAGTGAAGCAAAACAATCAATGTTTCAACTCAAACTTCAAACTACGTCTCCTCTGCTCGTGCTCATCAGCACAGAATCCACTTTGCTCCACAGTTCTGCATTAAAAGTTTGCTTCTCAACTTCTCGAGTTATTAGATTTGACTAGCTCATTTTTCATCTTGACAGCTTCATTAAAGCACCCTGAAAGGGCTCAAAATATTTGTGTGTGTGTGTGAGTCGTTTGTGTATGATCACAAATCCAGTCCCCTCTCCCATTTCCCTCAAGTCTGCTCATCCCTGTCGCTATTTCAAAAGCACTTTTTTTTCTTTCAATCTCTCTCTTTAGATATCTCCCTCCTCCACAGCCATTGTCCCTCTCTCCTCTGTCATCCATCTCACCATGCTTCATTACCCTTTACTTTTCCTCTCATTTTCTCTATATTTCTACCTACCTCCATCTTTTTTCACCAGAGAAAAAAAACAACACTTGCACTGCTGGCTGCCTGTTTGTCTCCAGCCTCTCCAAACCTTTCCCTACTTTGGTATTGGCTGACTGGAGCATCAGCTGTATTGGTATTGGCTGGTTCCAGCAGGTGAGACAAAGCTGTGCCACTTAATCAATGCCCTGCAGTGGGGGAAGCATGAGCCAGACAGAGTGCAGTAGCAGCAGCAGCCGTCAGCATTGGCAGCTCTCCATGAAGCTGAGCATGGGGATGGCATGACCTTCAGACAGCCGGGACCAGCAGGAGGAAGACACACACACACACATTAACACACGCACACACACATATATACACACAAATACAAGGCGTGCATATTTTCCTTGCAAATCACATTCTTTCCCAAAATGCCCGCAGGCCACGCCCAGAACTCCACCTTTCCTCTGCAGAGGCGAATGCTCAACTTCTCACAATGGGAGAGTGACTTTGAACGTGGCAAGTAAGCATGGCAGGACTTTCTGAAGGTCAAGAAGAGGCTCAGATAAAACATGCACACACAACGACAAACTTCAACTGCAGAGGCTGAAAACTGCTATACACTCCATTAAAAGAGGAAAACAACAAAAAGAATGATGAATATATTCAGGGAAAACTGTTATTCTTCAATTAAACATGTAAAGAACATTTTTAAATAAAAAGGTTGAGTTGAGATATTACTATGATAGTATATGTCATCTAGTAAAACATTTTGGAAATAGTTTGTGACACGACAAAAGATAGCAGAAAATAGCCATTAGAGCTGATTCATGTATTTGTAATTCTTATTGAGAAGCTCAGTCAAATCTGAACACACAAACATTATTAGAATCAGTGTCACTTGCACTTTCGGAGGATATCTTTATCTGTGAATTTACAGAAAAAAAGACCGTCCTTATAGCTCCAGAAATTCCGTCGAAACATCCAGTTATATGTTTTCTTCGGCAAAGTAATTCAGAGGCAGTTGTCTGTACACCCATGTGTACAACGCAAACAAGAACTGCCAATAACAAATTTGGCAACTTAATGTTTCCAATTTGTGCCAAAGTGTAAAAAAACAGGGATCGGGTTGTAGCCCACAGATGGCTAACTAAATACATGGCACTGTTAAACTTCCTGTTTACATACCCTAAAGGGCCCAAATTATGGAAACTACAGTTCGTAACCTGAGCGCCTGATTATCCCCCAAATCAAAGTAAGAAAATGTAAATCCATCCATTAACACTTACTGTGTTCATGCTGTTAGGTCGTAGACAGGGTTGTTGGGATGGTGCAGATAGGCCACAGTGACGTACTTGACAACGACAAGATTAAATGAAAAATACTGAGTAAAAAAAGCGAAGGGGCTGCTCTGATGCAGGCATGTTGCTTCAGGTACGAGACCATGAAATACGATCCAGGATGGCTGGTTTGACTAACAAATCCACGGCTGCGGTCGAATAGTCAAAACAATAGCATCATATGTCTTTCACTTACCACTTTTAAGTCCTTATGAATTCTCCTTCACATATTTCCTTGACCCTATATTGTTTTCCATCGAGGTCAATGAAAGATGTGAACGAGAATTCATAAAGACTTAAAGACACCGCAGTGCTAAGAGAATTTCACTGCACTTACAAGGCTAGGTAATTATGCAACGGCGGATGTTATTGACGTGCATGGCTTTGTCGCTGCCGCAAGGATTTGTGGGAGGGCATTTTGTCCTTTCCTTTGGTGAAGGATGGTAAGACTATTCGACCGCAGCCCATGTGTTTGGAAAGTTATTGTCTGACCTAACGATCACATGCTAAGAAGCAGAATTACTCGCTCAATATCAAAGTAATCTACCAGGAAATTGCACTTGCATTTAACAGGTCAACGCAGTGCGTTGCTGGAGGACGTCACATTGTGTTGCAGTTAAAGTTGAGCCACAAGCCCATTTGTTTCTACAGAGACAGTTTGGTGCTGAGCAGCTGCCTGCTGCAGACAAACAAAGTGCTATGAAAGAGGTAGGAGTGAATCAAAACAGTAAAGTTGCAGCGGGAAAGCTAAACAAAGAGCTGAAGCTCAAAGTAAAACTCAGTAAAGCCAAAGGAAGCTGGAGATTGATTTGATAATTCTCTGTAGGTTCATCACAACAAGCGACCTCTTTCACATCGTAATTCGAGACTTTGTTATTGGAAAATATCAATTATAGGTTGAAATATTTTGATTGAGATAAGAAGCTATGGATGTGGATTTATTTTGATCCTATACCCACGCAGGATTTTAATGTGGCTTCCAACATCTCAACATCTATTCATCATCTAAATGTCTCGGCCATTTCGCAGCAGGATCTGGCACCCGATCCTTTCATGATATTTCATTCAGGAGAGATAGAAATACACCCTATACTGGAACTCCTTTTTTCTCCTTCTCCCTCTCTGCCTCCCCGTCCTGCTCGTCCTGTCTCAAACACTTCTCGCACATCTTGTCCTCCTCCCTCACCTCTGACCTCCCCTTCTCTACCGCCCTCCTCTCCTCTTCATTTTAGTGAGCCCCGTGCAGAGCCGGCAGGCCCCCCACGTCGCGGGCCTATTAACAGGCCTTGGTTGGCTGTAAGGCTGCCTGTCCTTATGTCTGTGCAGCTGCTGCAGTGCTGAATAGGGAGGATGAATGTTGGATCCTCAACATCCGCATCATTGTTTCACTGCTGTCAGGTGTGCTCGACAGGAGGAACACTCTACCGTTGGAGTTTAGTTTTTTGTACACATCTATTTCGAAATGTTGGCAATAGGCAAAAACTGATAAATCAGGATGGTATGGTATTTTTTCTAAATGTGATATCAGCTTCAACCTTGATTTGTTGGATATCATATTGTATATTGTATTATTTTTAGTTTTCAATGTTTTTTTTCAAGAATTTATTTCCAGCATGAAAAGAACATTTTAAAGAATACTTAAAATGTTCTCAGACTGGAAACAGTCATACAAAGAATGAGAAAGCAAGAAATGTAACAATCAGAAATCATAGAAGACATTATTCTTAAAGATAAGCACTAGCTGTTAATGAGATGTGTGTGATGGATTCTATGCAATCATATTAGCCTGAATAATCCCATAAATATTTTGTCATGAATCTAGTGATTATAGCCAATGATATAACAGGTGAAAGTGTGACAGTTATACAGACTGCACTACAGGAATTCTGTGCAAAGAAAGAAAGAAATGATGCTGGATGTTGGCTCTCCTCCCTCTACAAAGCAAAATCCTTTTACAACCACATCAAACACACCGTGTGTGTTTTTGCTCATTTGTATCTGTGTGTGTGTTATGTGTCCATCTTATATGGCACAGCAGACAGCTGCTGCAGGGTCCATCAGTCAGCTGCTGTATTTATAGGGTGCTGAACGAAGAATGCGAACAGCTGCATCACACGGGGACGAAGACAGACAGTGAGACGGAAAGGACTCAAGAACTTGACATGTTCGACATTCGTCTCTTCATTTTCTTTAAGTGCTCAAAATTATTGTAGAACAGGTGCAATCTTTGTGTCTGCACAAGATTACAATGAACGTCGTGACACATCAAAAGCAGAAAAAGCAGGGGAGACTTATAGGACATGTTCACTGCAGCGGGACGATAACACTGTACCTCACATACCTGCTGCGAGTACTACCAGCCATGTTTTTGCACATTATGGGAATATCAGCAGTAAGTTAAATGTTTGCTGCTGTACATCAGAACTTATTCAGCAGAGACGTTTTCATATCCCATTTAGCGCATCAGCTCTTTTTCAACAAAGGTTAAAACGTTTTTTTGCGCAATTGAGGATGTTTTAACACATTTTGCCGTCTCCACACAGCTCTTCTGATGCAACTCACAATCATCCTCATCTTGGATTTATCTGCCAATTGCATTTCCACGATTCAATTATTTGTTTGGTCAATTAAAATTCAGAAATTAAAAAAATGCTCATCATAATTTCTTAAAGCACATATGCGATATAAACAAATTGCCAATTTTGTTCAACCAAAACCATAAATATATCCAATTTACTATTGAGACAAAGTCAAGCGGCACATTCTCATAACCGAGAAGCTGGAACTCGGAATAATTTAAAACAACATATTTTTATCATCAATCATAGATAAGATTGTAGATTGAATCACGATTGCTAACTGGTGCTTCTTTACATTTCAATTTGCCTCTGCTTCTGGAGAGAGAGGACATGGAGTACGTTTTTTGATTTACAGTAAATAAAGTTTAAAAAACAACCTGTTACTAATACAGACTTTTCTAGTGGTGTCTCCCTCACATGAAATGCAATCCTGTTACTATGTGCTTAAAGCCCATAATGTATCCCATAATATCTCTCCTCTCACATGTTGTGTTACTACCTAACATCCATAATGGACTCAATAAGACAGACCACGACCAGTATTTCCTCCTGAAACCTCAAACTCAAATTTGCTTCTTATCTGTTCAAATGTATAAAGTAAATGACACATGAGTACTTACAGATAACTGCCAGGTGTCACCTGGAGGGTCCAGTCTGCTGTCCTGGCAGCTCCTGAGGAGAAGAAGAGATATGAAAGGTTAATATCTACATAATAAGAGACACTAAGACAACTGGCAGGAACATTCTGATGATTTGTACTTAAATCGTTTGGTGCAGTGCCCGTTAAAGATGTGCTGGTGCCGATGTTTTAAAGTGAGTTTATGCACCGATTTATGGTAGAAACGCTACAGTCCACGCAAAAGCTCCCGTGACAATTTTGTGGCCTCAATAAAGTCAAAGCCCCATTAAATGTGTGTGGCCCAGGTTTGGATGGAAGTCGGAGCTCAAAATGGCCGACATCATAGACCAGAGCTATTGAACTACATTGTTCAGGGGGACACATTTTCAGAAAGCTCAGGGCCCGGGGGCCGGACACTTCCCAGAGTTATTATTCTCGGGGGGGTAAACTGACCCACTCGACCTCTCTGGCCTCATGGCCAACTTCTTTGTATTTATTATCATTTTGTTTAAACCATTTTGGAATTACTTGAGCTTTCTCACAGGTATAGCCAATAACATTAGTGATGGCTCTTTTCCTTTAGGGTGTAGCAGTCAGCCAGCCAGCATGCACCATACCACAGCTTTTGCACAGCGGACATGAATGCATATCTAAAGGTGGAGTCTGTGATTCGTATCCAATACACTTTTTGTAAAATTCAGTGAAAATCTCCTCACGGTCCGCCAGCTGGTGCTCAAACACTGCACTGGCTCTGTAAATGGGAAACAAACAAAGTGGATCGGACCGACCTGCTGTATGAGTGGTGCTTAAAATCCCCAAACTATCTACAAGCATGACAAAGGAAGATGAATTAGCACAATATATCAAGGTGCCCTTCAGCGAACCCTAGTGTGTGTGTGCAGCTTTGAGTGTGAGGCATAATGCTGGAAAAGATTTCAGTGCATAAATACATTTTGCCTCCTGTTAACCGCATTATTCTTTCTTTTTCTTTTTCTTTTTATTCTCTCGTCCCAACCCCTCCAATCTACCTCCCCTACTAATGTAAAGCGGCTTTGAGGTCTCGAAAAGCGCTATATAAATTAAATGTATTATTATAATAATAATACATTATAAGCTGACGCTGAGTGGATATTTCATTTTAAACAGAGTTACTTTATGTGCAGTGGTTGATCATTCATAGCACCATGGTAATGGCAGTGATGCTAATTGCTTTCTAATCACAGACTGCTCCTCTGTGGAGACACAGTCTTTCAAATGAGTGTGGAGCCTTGTTTACAATTTACAATGTGTACAAGAGTCTTAATGAGGCTGATTACAACCATGTTGCTGCTACCGATGATGACTGCAGCACAAAGACAAAGGAAGCCAAAGAGAAAACGACTGCTCGGGATTTCAGTCGGATGCCATCACGATGTATCCCAGTAAAATATGATACATCCCATGGCACACGCTCAGTCTACTCTGCTTAGTCGCATACGGTCAAAAGTTGGCATTGAAGCGCTTTAAGGTTGGCAGGAACAAAGAGGCAGAAAGAGAGAGAGAGAGAGAGAGAGGGGGGGGGGGGGGGGGGGGTTCATCCTGAGTTTGAGCTCAGCTGTGATGTAACTGTGGACGATGGCTGTGCCGCAGTCAATTTAGGAGGCGATATCCTCAAACGGCCTCAGCTCCCTCGCCCCCTCCCCCCTCCTTTTCTGTCTCTTCCTCCCTCCTTTCTCCGCCTCCCTCCCTACCCTCCATCTCCATTTTTCCTCTCCTCATGCGGGTGCCATTTATCTCCTCCACACCCTATCTTTCTTGCTTTTTTTGCTACAAAAATGTCCAACTACCCTGTTATACCCTCATGCAGACTCTAATATTATCTCCCCTTCTCTTGCGTTTCTCTTGCTGTCAGCTTGTGCATGTATCACTGCCTCTGCCCTTCTCCTGCCCAGCATCCCTCCTCTCCTCTCAGGCTGCGGCACTAACCTACACACACACTTAAAGAATTTCTCCGGCTAAATTCCCTTCAATAGGACTCTGGCGGCTTGAAACACGTTAGCAGGGTGCAAACTGTCCACCCCCACAGTAAAGCTGCTTGTTGGATAACCTTACTGCTTTTAATAACACTATATCCCCTAGACGTATTTAGCTCTACTATATGTTTATGGCCCCTCCACACATCTCAACCTCTCCCTGCACCACGCTCATCATCGCTTGCCTTTCAAGTTCCCTCCCTCCTCATTTTCTTTCTCGTTGCTTTCTACGTCTGCTGTCTTCCTTGTGCTGGTCAGGTTTTTTGTGTTGACACCATTGCTAGTGCAGAAAACTTTACATCGTACAAGCACAAATGTATACATTTAAACTGATCACTCAAAATGTCAAATCATTTTAAACCCTATGAGGGCATTTTGGATGTTGTGTAACAAGTAATGTGTGTCCACACATTCACGTGTGTGCATGTGTGCTGTATACATGTGTGCCCATCCCTCTCTCCTCTCGTCTCTCCCTGACTGAAAGAGGGTGGGGTAATCTGCACCGGTTACCATGACACCAGACAGCCCTTGCTTGGCGAAGGAACGTAGCTTCCTCTCTGCTCTATTTCCCCGCAGCCCTCCACTCAGGAGTGTGTGTGCATCTGTGTGTGTGTGTGTGTCTATGAATGTGGTAGAGTCAGATATGATGCACATTTTTCCTTGTCCGCTGCAAGGGTCCAAGGACAGAGGGTGTCGTATGGTGTGCAGATTGTGAAGCCCCCTGAGGCAAACTTGTAATTTGTGATATTGGGCTATTAAAATATAATTTGATTTGACATGATGCACAAAGTGGAAAGATAGAACATGGAGAGAGCATATTTACTGTCTCTATATGTTGACCTGAGGGAGAAATAAAGCAAACAACTTCTTTCCAAAGGCAAATAAAGGTTTCTGATGCAAATAGTTTAGATGTCTTATACAGTGTTAAGATTGGAAATGACTACAATTAGATTAGTCCAAAACGTGTTCCCTGTTTAAAGGAAGACATACTAGTGACTTAAGGTGTAGAGCTTCATTAATTCCTCAGGACAACCTGAGACCCAGTCAAGGACTCGAGGACTTCCTGCAGCAGACGTTCACCACAGTTGCCTCCCACAAATCTTCTTTTACGAACGATTGTTTCCCCTCTTGGCCATTTTTCATTTTTATTCTACCTCACTGTTGAGACAACTTGTTCTGAAACCCAAACTATTGAGGGCAGCTGGGAGGTTTTTCAAACACCACGCAGCACCCTGAATCACCTCATATGGAGTCGGTCAAAGTTAAGGACGACAGGCTTCTGTAAATTATTCTTCTTTCAGTTTCTCTCTTATTTTTTGCACTCTACATGCATTGTCTTTAGGGAATAAATGACTGCAGCCGAAACAATCATGTCCATGACCGGAAAAAACTTCTTGTTATGCTTCACTAGTTCTGTATATCTGTCCTTATTTCGCAGTTTCATTTAATACAAGAGATTTAATTCCTCCAGCAAATAGCTTTTCCCAGACCTGATGCAATTACTTTTCTTAGTCTCAAAAGGCAATCACAGTGTTTTGAGCCACTCTCCTCGCAGCTCTTGGAATCCTAATAAAAGTGTCCATGCCAGCTCCTATCCATCTATCTATCTCCAGACTCCAGCCTAGATGAATAATTTAGCAGGCTATATTTCCAGCCATCTGCTACCCTCTCTCTCTCTCGCTCTCTCGCTCGCTCTCCCTCCATCATTCTTCTTTTCCCTTCTCAGTCGTCTCTCGGTTCAGATTCTGCTGTCTTTTCTTTTGTGTGGTCAATGATGGGGGTTCCATATGCAAACTCCCAATTACAAAATGTGCAAACATTTATTTTTCGCCTTTACATCGAGGTGTGTAATGTGGGAATATGAGAGAAGCCTGCAGTTTTATCACACAAATGACTCCATATGTACTGCTGCTAAACTGATCATGGACGACAGCAGAAGGCAGCAGTGACTCTAACTCTAATGATCCCTAAAGCCATTGTGCGGTTAATAGAATACATATAAATCCTCGATCTTATCATTAACCGCGATCAACATCCGCAACACTGCCTGTCAGAGCCCAGCAGAGGTCAGCCAAGTTCCTCTTTCCTGTCAGCCTAATGAGCAAGCAACCACATGTTCCTCCACCAGCATCGGTTCCATTATCTGTGTGCAACAATTATGCCACCAGAGTAATTGAAGATGCTCTCATGCTGGCTCCTACAGTATGAAAAATAATATATAATTACATAGCAACTATTATAGTTGATTACGAGGCGTCTGAAATTGATGTAAGCAAATAAAATTTGGCGTGATGAACGTAAGGATGGTCTCAAATCAGTGAAGAGAAGGCAGGAAGGAAGAGCCGCCAGCGCAGCAGACAGAGAGAGAGAGAGAGAAGCTCCAGTTAAGGTTAATGTTACAGGAGAGCATTGAGTCTGGTGATGATGCAGAGGATGATGAAGAAGAGGATGAGAAGTCCAACAGCACTGACTCAATAAAAAGCATTTTTTGAAGCACAGAAGAAGAAAAAGAGAACCATGAATGTACAGACACTATAAACTGAACTGAAGTGTGTGTATAGTGAAGTAGTCTTCACTATGTTTTACACGAGAGCCACATTGATAGGACAAAGTCAATAGGAGAGCCACTTTTACCACAAAGTATGAAAAGCTACATCCAGTCATAAAAAGCACGTCTGTTTATTAATCTCTCATCCCACCCAGAACATACAATATGCAATGCAGCCAACCAATGCATTCAATAAAAGCAGGATTATCTTGATTCTGGGATGATGTTGCCAAAAAGCAGTGTTTCACAATGTTTGAGTCTGAGAAGGTTTTTTTGCCTGAGCCAAAATCCATGCGATCTCAAAAGATGCCTCAGTTAATCGTTCAGCTGTATTAGTTGTCCTGTGTACGAGCCTTTGTTGTCCAGAAACAGAAGAAAGCTGATCTATTTTATTTATTTTGTACTAATTTCTCTTCCAGGTGCGTAAGTTTCGTTGAATTTTGGATGCGTTGTTTGGAAATGCCGCTCCAAATGACTTCTCTTGAAACCAGAGCGGGTTTGTTTGCACATTAAGCACGAAGGGTTCGACTCGTGGAGGACAAATACTAAACTCCTCTGTCCACAAATTTCCAATGCTCATTTTGTATGGCTCGTACCTTTCTTTTTTAACGGGAGCAGCTGTTGTCTGTCCACAAACCACATCTCCAGCATCTTCCGCTCGACTCCGCTGTGGTTTGATGCTCCAAAGACAAATCTTAATTTTGCTCGTTTGTCACGCTTTGTTTCTGTCCACCTGGTGTGCAACTATTATAAGAGATTGATCCATTGTACGTCTGTAGAAACACACGCTAACTAGCATGAAATGGTGAAACGAGTCGACTGGAGCCAAGCTAATGCAGGTATGAAGTGCCAGGTTGGTCGTAGTATCCTCCAATTTAAATGTTCAAATTTGTCAATATCAATTATTTTTTAGCAAATAAGCATGCTTATGTTAACATTTTTTTAATGAGCTTAAGTTTATTTATTTATATACTAGCCCACCATGTATTTACCCGTCCAAGAGCACATTCCCCATTGTATCGCTGATAGACCGCCAAAACTGGCAACTCCGCAGTGAGTCAGTGTCGGCCGAGCAAGTTTAAATATCTTGTTTCTAGTCTATATTTGCATCTTTTATCAATTATTATTGTCAATTATTTGTATTATTTGTAGGCTAATAGAGCAGACACTGTGTTTTAATGGGTTGTATGTAATAGCCCTGCTTGTTTTTAGTGTTTTTATGAAATATCTGTATTGACTGCATAATCATATCTATCATCCCTTTATTTAGCCCACTGCCACGCGAGCCACCAATTAAAGCTTGGCGAGCCGCAGGAGGCTCGCGAGCCGCGCAATGAATAACACTGGTATAGTGTGAAATCTGTGTGAATGAGTTTTGTTTAAAAGTGTGTTTTTAACCGCTCACGTTTTGTAATCATTTTTCATTTCTAGAAGTTAAATGCAACTTCTTTACATGTGTTTCCTTATATACAGTTAATGGATCAGTCATGTGACCTATAGTTCACCATGGTTATCATATATATATACATTATCTAAAATATCTTATTTACTCTTAGTGGATACACAAAATGTATATGAGAAACAAGCTGTAAATGACCACGAAGTACAAAATATGTAATATTACAACCATCTTTTTAGAATAAAATACAGTCTTCCATCTCAACACATTATGAAGTTGAAGTATGAAAGTCAAGTCTCCATTTTTCAATGAAAAGCACTGAATTCTTCAATCTCTTCATATTTGTCATAGTGTTCCTTCCTTGTCTGCTGACAGAGGATGTCGGTATGCTGGAAAGATTGTAAAGCCCCCTGAACCAAATTTGTAATGTGTGATATTAGGCTGAATGAATAAAATGTGACTGATTGATTATTAATTATGCACACTAAAAGTCACTGTGTTAAAACCGACCCAATTTGGGTCCATATAGCACCAAAACAATATCTTTACCCAGAGTCCACTGCTACAACCCAAGACACAGGGTTGGTGGTATTGCTTACATTACTGTGGGGTTACATGTCACTGGAGTGTAAGTGTTACATGCACATCATGTTGTAGCTAACGATACATTTGTGACAGTTTTGATGTAAAACTTGAAAGATTCAGAAAAGAGATGGATAATTGTAACTTAGAGATCTCTTTCTTACATCTTATGGTACTTTTATGTTCTGCTTTCCTTTGAGTTTGTTGAGGTGAATAAATGGCGGTCCACTGGACAGCAATTCTGCAATGTTTACTGAAGTACTGTACTTAACTACAATTTGAGTATTTAAATTAAATTTTTCATGTCAGAGGTAAATATTTTACGTTTTGCTCTATTACTGAATTCATCTGAGCGCAACAGTCCAATGATGCATTGTTAAAGGTTACACTACCAAACAGTACCTGATACAAACTAAGTATTGTAAGTATTATATAGCAGTTAACAGTTAGTACTACATCTACCTGCTACAATAAAACACTCCTTAAATGATACGAGGTCATTCTGCTACACAGTGAATACTTTAAATACACATTTGCTCTTGTTACAAATTGCTTTGGACAAAAGTTTGCTAAATGTAACGTAATGTCATGTTGTTGATTTTAATTCTATACTTTTACATTTTGAATGCAGGACTAGCTTACAACAGTATTTCTACACTGTGGTGTTGCTACTTTCTTTAAGTAAGAGATCTGAACACTTTTTCTAGCATTGCTTGCACTGAGGCTCACACTGGTCTGCAGCTCGTTCTGCGTTCTCAACGTTGGAAAGAGTGAAATTAATATTCAGATAGAAAACCGACTAATGTAAATGAATGTATTTGAGTGTAAGCACATTTGGTTTGCTTGCTAAAAATGGACAGACATGACCTGAAAGTGTCCCAGTGTCCCCCCCCCCCCCCCACACACACACACACACACATAGATAGACTTACAAATGCTCTCTCCTCTGATCTATCTATATTCATACTATCTGTGCTTATCTGCTGGCTGGCTGCTGACAGGTCAGGTTAGCTGGCAGCCTGTCGGACAGACTGACTGGCTATAAAACTAGCTGGCTGATTTGCCGACTTGGGCCCCGCAGCACTAGCAGCATTTATTACAAATATACAAACAGTCTCTGATTCCCCAGACGTTCTCATTCAGCACGACCCGCGATGACCGGCTGCATGTATTTATAATCTGCTATATCCTGCAGCAATTAAACCCGATGAACCTCGGCATGTTGAAAACAGCACAGTCAGGGAAAACTGCAAGCAGCACATGTCTGCTCTGGCCATCTTGTCCCCTCAGTAATCAAACCAACGAGCGTCTGGATGCACTTGTAACCCATTGCTTTCTGTTCCCTCAGACACCTTGCGGCGCAGAGACACTAAAGCCTCTGGCTCTCTGTATCCTGTTTCTAGGAACCGCAGTCCACTGTGGGCTGAGGTGAGGGAAGGGAGGGGGGGGTGCTTGTGCTCGGCTTTGCACACAATGGCGCCGGAGCAAGGTGTGTGTACTTGAGTGCATTTATCATGTTTGCATGTAGAATATTGCCAGTACACCTACTACATGTTGTCAGTGGTTGTCAGTGCTGCTGCAGGTTTTTCTGTCCACGTCATGTCAGTTTGCATTGTGACGTGCCAATCAGGTCAGTGAAGTGAACCACACATAAAGAAGAAGATATAAAAGAGACACAGTCCACCAATATGCTGTGAAATCACTGTGAGGTAAACAACACAAGAGGAAATGGGGATAGAAGAAAAGAGGGGGGGGCAGGAGAGAACAAGGAGAAGTAAAGGAGAAGTTGGGGGTTGGTGGTGATGGTGAGGGAGAAGGAGAGGAAAGAAAAGAGGGGTAAGAAAAGAAAAAAAAAGGAGGAAGAAGAGGAGAGGCGAGACAAGGGGAAGGAGCGAAGCAAGGCGGGGAAAACAGAGAGAGTGAAGGGGCTCTGGAGGGGGAGGCGGGAGGCGAGGTGGGGGCTGCTGCTGATGCTGGAGCACAGCGCGGCCAGGCTGAACCGAGTGAACTGCAGTGGAGGTCAGGGAGTCCAACATTCCTCTGGAACACTGTGTTTACACTGCGTAGCAGAGGGGAGGGGGCTGAGGGTGGGGGGCGCGAGGGGGACGACGCACAGGGAAGGAAATCATCTCCCGGGTGTGTGAGTGAGAGTGTGTGCGTCGCCTTTCTTTTAAGTATAGTGCGTTTCTAAAGCACAGGAGCAACTTGATTGTTAATTGCATATATGACAATTATTACATTTGTGTTTCACATTGAAGCAATTTTAAACTAAACAACATGCAGTTCTTTACTGTAAAAAGGTTGCCGTTTTAAAGTCAATACTTTTTATTTTATTGTTTAAAAAGAAGCTAACAAACTTTTTGGTCATTTTAATTTTTTTTATTATAATTTAAATGAGTAAGTTTTAAGATTCTACTTAATTCATATTGTATTTACATGAAACAAAGAGGGAGACAGTCAACAGTTTCTACTTTTGAAAATCAAGAGTGTGTTGCATTGAAATTGCAATAAATTATTTAACATGAAACATTTCAACACAATGATTTAATACATTTTACTTCTTACATCAACACCAAGTTATATATATATATATATATATATATATATATATATATATATATATATATATATCAATATTCTACTTTTTCTTCTTATTATTTGCTGAACAACATTAGTAAGTAATCTGCAACAGCAGTCAAATTGTCTAATAAACAGAAAAATCTAAAGAACGTGTGCATTTTTTAAATATTGAAATATCCTCAATTTTGACATCAACCATACAAACAAAAATTTTGTCTCATCAAACAAACAGCAAAACGGCAAAAAGACTGTGAGCCCGGCAATCATCTCCCACTATGCTGTTGTACCGACTTTCATTGACCCCATTAAGATGTTTCCTTTCCCCATCTGCTGGTACAACAGAGACACTGCAGTACAGCCAGCAGCTGCATGCAGAGTACTGAGGCACTGCTAGACATTTAGAAATCACTGAAAATCACTTAAAAATCTAAAGTATTTTTAGCATTCAACCCTTAATGTTTAATGAAAATGGGAAATTTGGTATCTATAATATTCTAAAATTTCCCATTAAGGTTCGCAATGAGAAAATGCACTGTGCAATTTTGTCAGAGGTTATAATTTGTAACAAGAAAGAAAATAAATTAAGCGAAAGAGAGCAAAGTTTGAAAAGCGAACCATCAAACTCCCTGTTGTGTCAGTTTAAAGCAGAAACCGGACACATCTTTTCCATTTGTATGCCACAATGTGCCAGCCATTTATTTTTCAGACCACTCTGATACAAATATTACCATTTGAATCAGATTTAGTCGCTGACTATTCACACTCAGTAAATATTTAGTGTTTACTGTGCCGTTGCGGAAATTATCACCGCTGGCATCAGTCAGGATGACATTTCAGCAAATCAAAGCAGGGCAGGAGACAATTGGCTGTCTGGGCTCCGGACTGAATAATCAATTTTTCCCCAGACTGCTGCAGAGCAACACTCGTCGTAAAAGAGCAAAACATGAAGAGGAAACAACACCAGTATAAAGTTTAGGGATGTGACAATCTTTGAGTTTGAAACATTTAGTTCCTTTTCAATGTGTTGTATCCTAATCCTGACACAGCAGGCATTTAATTTCTGAGTAACATCAATGTAAGGTAACAGCTTCAATAGTCAACTAATCATTCAAACATAGCAGATCAAGCAGAGTTTGACATGAGTTGTCAACTCTGGTTTGTACTCTCCAGTGAAATCATGGAGGCTGAGTCATGGCGTGAACCTGTGTCTCTGCGAGCTGACTGTCATCTGACAACAGACTGACTGACATTTGACCAACATTTCACAGAACTCTGGAAAGACTTTTGCTCAAAGGCAACCCTTTGTAACCCTGTCAAAGTAAAGGGTATTCTAATATATTTAAAATATCACAGGGCTCTCATCTTATCTTATCTGAGCAACATATTCTTTATACTTCCAAACACTTCTGTAGCTAGCAGGAGGACACCACGGTCATGTCCTCGACATTATTGGAAATTGGAAGTTACACAATTACACACGAATGCCGTTTGTTTTCTTTTAGATTACATTACATTACATTACAGTTAATTTAGCTGACGCTTTTGTCCAAAGCGACGTACAAAAAGTGCAAACAATCATTAGTTATTATTTAGACTGATTTTGATAATTGTTTGGAATAATTGTGACTGTTTTTAGACATAAATCAAATATATGTATATATATAATAAAAAGACCGTAAAATAAATTCTACTTTTGTGATTTGTTTTGAATACTCTGAAAAGTTAACAGGAATAGGGTAGTGGTTAGATTTTTCACATAAAAGTAACCAATACAAAAATATATTACATGTAAAAATCCGACATTCAAAATTTTACTTGCAAAGGGTCACAAGATAAATCTGAGGGGTCATGAGATGAATAATGGGACAGGACAGAAGAAACAGTTCTGCAACCCAAATTTATACCCAAACGTTTCAATAATTTATAATAATATTTCTAAACAATTGGATAATGTTAGCATGGAATAATCTGAAGCTTGGAAATCTCTCTTTGGAAGTCCAACTGGACACTGTTTAGTTTTTTGTGATGGGTCAAAAGCCAGAAACGTTGGAAAGCACTGGTTTAATATTTAACAATGTTTTGTGATTTTTAAATGAGATTATCCCAAGTTTTAAAAACATGATCTGATAAGAAACTATAGCTACAAAATAATTGTAGTGATGAAATGGAGTGGAGTATTTAGTAACATACGCTAGAAATACTTAAGTAAAGTACCTCAAGTACAATACCTGAGTTAATGTACTCTTAGTAGTTACCTTCACAATGTTAATGGTTCAGTCAAAACAAAGAAGCCCACTTTAGAAAGACTTGATTCTCCACTTGATGTCAGTCTTTATGTAACAGCAGATTGTAGGAAGGGACCGGGGCAACAACACTAAACTGCCCCAAAGTTTGCACCCTCAGTGGAGGCATCAGCACCTCCCCTGGGGTATTAACAACCAGCGCCACGAGAGGAGGAGCAGACAGCGTGGAACGCCAGCGAGCTTCAAGCAGCAACGTCGCTAAACGGGCAAACAGCTTCATACACGACATCTGTCGTAGTTCCCTTTTCCTACATTCCCATCCCTCATTCCGGAAAAAGACAGAGACCCGGGCAAAAAGGTGGACAGAGAAGGAAATGAGAGGCAGAAGAGATGGGGGGAGGTTGCCGTCGGATCAGGAGCAAGTCCAGAAACAACAATGGATAGCCACAGCTTTGACAATGACTTTCCAACCCTGACACCCTGACACCCGGCCACCCCCCACCCCCCCTCCAGAGAACCAAGACCTTTGCTCTTTCTCCATGACAGGCAGCATTCTTTTGTCTGGGTCCGACAGACAAAGGCAGGAGCACAGAGGGGACAGAGAGAATGACAGAGCGGACTGAGGGGACAGTGGAAGGGGGTGATAAAGGGAGGGATAGATGAATGGAAGGGGTAAGATCGGCAAACCGTGCTCACCTTTTGTCCGCCACTTTCTCCCTCTCCTTGTCTGTCTGTATGTGTGCATGTCATTCATTTTCCAAAATTATTCATGGTAATCCAGCAACAAAGTGTTTTTTTTGTTGTTTTTTTAAGTGAGGGTCGCGAACGCCCATAGCGTGATGATTATTCATTTTGTATTTTCATTATCCGGTAGACTTTTTGCCACAACTGCCAAGTTTTTCTTTCCCCCCTCCTCCTCAATGCAGTCTGCTCTCCAGTGCAATCCACTCCAGTCCTGGGTGGTAATGGCATTAAGAACAGCAGGAGAGGAGAGGAGAGGAGAGATAGATAGATAGATACTTTATTTATCCCGAGGGAAATTCAGGCATCCAGTAGCTTAAAACATTTACACAATTAAACAATTACCCATCTACCCCCCCCCCCCCTGCCCCACCATTACAAATGTACATTTCAAATAAAATAAAAAGTAAAATTAAGTGATAAATGCTAGAAATACAATAAAACTGTTATAAATACAAAGTGAAAGTGAAAGTACAGGCTGTTGTGATTTGAAATTGAATTGAATCTGAATCTGAATCTGAATCCCCCTGCCATCACCAAGAGGAGTTGTACAGTCTTATGGCTAGGGGGACAAAAGAGGGGAGGAGAGGAGAGGAGAGGAGAAGAGGGGAGGAGAGGAGATGAGAGGAAAGGAGAGGAGAGGAGAGGAAAGGAGAGGAGAGGAGATGAGAGGAAAGGAGAGGAGAGGAGAGGAGAGGAGAGGAGATGAGAGGAGAGGAGAGGAGAGGAGAGGAAAGGAGAGGAGAAGAGAAGAGATGAGAGGAGAGGAGAGGAGAGGAGAGGAGTCAGGTGATGATGTTGCACCCAGTCGCACCCAATATCCTGTTTCTTGTGGTATCACATAAGCTAACAAACGTTTGTACACGGTATCAGAAAGAAAGTGATGGAAGGTCGGAGACAGAGCAGTAGATTAAAGCTTGGACTAGAGTCGACTTGCAACTCGACTTGGACTTGAGAATACTGTAACGTACCTGTCACCTGTGTCTTGTAAACACACAGCCAGGACACGGTGCTTTATAGTCCTCAATGCAATCTAACTATTAAAACTGAAGTTGAACCTTGTTGGTTAAGTCGAAGACAGTACAATATGTCTTCATGTGCACTCAATTTATTATGCTTTGCCTTTTAGGACTTTGACTTACTTACAGTTTTTGTCCATCATGACACACGCCTGTATGCCCGTCCATCTGTAGGATACTGATTTGTAATGTTCATTTCAAGTCAGAGTCAGATGTTACTTTATAACCTTCTAGAAATCTGCATTCTTCTGATACTGAACATTAAAGCCGTGAGTTTGGGTCATTGGTTCAGTTGTGCACATTCAGCCCAGCTATTATCACGGATATAACGTTACGTTACAACTTAACAACTTTACATTAGGTTCAGTCAAAAGCTGTTGCGTTATATTACATGAGTTGCTAGTTAAACTTGACTTCAAGCAAACACAGGACTTTCCCCCAGGTGACCGGGGTTCATGTCCTGTGTGAAACCAAGAGTCAACGTCGACTTATTTTCATTTATGTTCGTAACCTGAATAACAAACAAACCTATTTCAAGCCAAACCATAATCTTTTTTGTAAACCTGACCTAGCAATTGAGCTGTTCGACACATACAGATGCTTTGATTCATTATTTGTAACTTTATTTGACCACTATTTGGTGTGATTTTGGCCAATGATGGACCAGGAACTTTGCTTTTTGACTTGCAAGTCTCTAAAGGCTTGACTTGGACTTGGTTGAGCTTTGGTGGGAGGTGTGGATGACTATATCTCCTAAAACTGTAATACAACTTTGTCTTGTAAAAACAAAATCCACATATATTTTCACCTGTTCATTAACTTTCTCAAATCAATCAGCACCGTCTTAGGGCATGGGAAACTAGACAGACGCATGGGGTCCACAGGGTAATGTTACACCCTGTACATACACACACTCTCACACTCACACACACACACACACACACACACACACACACACACACACACACACACACACACACACACTGCAGTGTCACCTTCTCTAGTACACCGCCAACGGAAGATGCCCCCCCCCCCCCTTCCTTTGAATGTGTTCCAGCTCTGGGCTCTCTTGCAGGGCTATAACTCATTAGTTGCTATAGTGGCCACAGTATACTGCACCTTCTGCTGGGGCACAAAATATAGAGCAGCACAGTTAGTGTTTTTAACGGCTCAGCAGAGAGAGGAAGTGGAGAGGAAGTGTGTGTGAAACAGGCACACAGGCAAGAGATGACTTTTTCCACTGAAGGCGGTAAAATAAATAGAGATGACAGCCGAGGAGAAAATGGAGTAACAAGACACAATGAACCCAATGAACTTCAAGTGGAAAATGGTTGTTTCCAGTATACGATCTGGCATCTGGGATAGCAGAAAATTACATTATGGAATTAATGTTAAAAGTTGTATTTAAGGCTTAATAAACAGGATATTATAGAATAAATGTTCAACTCTGTGATTTCAAACCTGAAACTACTCTAAGAAGCAGAATAAGGAGACAGAGAGCTAGGGGAGCAAAGTAATGCAGCGAGAGTAAGTTGTCTAAAGGAAGAAGAATTGAGAGAAAGAGAGACAGAAAATGAATTGTGTGGTGCCCAGAGGAACTGAAGAGCTCGATACTTCTAAAGCCTTCCCTTGTACGCTATGTTTTATTTATGATCTCCTCTGCTGCTCTCTGCCAGACTGACTGGCTGGCTGCTTGCTTGGCTGAATCATGAACTTACTGACTGAACAGATGAAACACTGACTGACTGGTTGGATGACCTGATGGCGAGCTGGCTGACTGACTGATGTGTGATGCATGAGAGCAAGTTGGTGTAAGAACACCTGTCTGCCTCACACTGACTCACACTGAGAGAAAAGGTGTTTGTTTGATTCAGAGGCTCTCTGTCAATCATATAGACACAAAGATTAACAAACAACTCTTTTTTTGTAATTTTTTTTGTAAATATATTTTTACAAAGCATCTAAAAAAAAAAGCTTTTGGTAGTGCAGTAGAGAATATGTCAGTAGGCTTTTACCATAGTACAACCTTTGCGTATACTTTTTTTTGTTGCACCATTCTTTAAAAAGAATATGGTTTATAACAACTTATTACTATATATGTTACAGCTCAGCCCATCAGTTCCATTACTTCTGGTAATTGCTGAGCTCTGGGAATAAGGGAACTTTAAGACGGGCAAGGTAAGACAACTGGACTCAGTAAAACAAATTTGGAAGCCAAAACAAAGGTAAATACTTTTAGGTTTTTTAAAATGAGTACTTACTAATTGTCAGACCGCTTGTGTTTCTTTCTCCATTTAACCTATTTTTAGCAATGTAAGTGTTCTAAGATTTGATTAGCATGATGTTATAATAACTAAGAGAACTGTAATTTTTCCTTTCCCACTAGAGCTACGAGTTATGGTATAATGCTAAATACTCAACTACTGTATTAGTATAATAAGTGAAGAAGAGAAATCAAGTTAAAGAACAGACTCTGTGCCGTCTACAAAATGTACCTAAAGTGTCCTAACGTTAGCATAGGCTACTGGTCATACCAGAACAAGTAAGGCTGGAGCAACAAAATCCTGAGTGTACTAATTGAGCAAAGGTGTATTTTGAAAGGAAATATATTAAAACATATACAATTGTTTGAATCAGAAGAATTAATATATACACAATTATATGTTAGGCTACATAAAAGTGTTGTTAAAAGTAGCCTACATTTTTCAGTTAGAACAATACACTTTTAGCAGTCTCTTGTCTCTTAACTACCCTAATCTGTTAGACTCTTCCTTAAGACGTTATTAAATCTGTAAATCACTGTTGACAAATGGTGTTTCATTAAGGCTGGAGTGCGGGACTGTTGGTTCTTTTTCTAACTTCGATCGGTGTTTCACTATGGAATCGCCTCGGTGTGACCAACTAAGGAAGCTCCAACGACTGCACGTGTCACGATCTGCTTGTACTTTGGTGTCCTGTGTTCACTCCCCCTTGTTATATGTCTAGTTGTACTTCCTGTCTGTGTGTTTACCCTCTCCTTCTGATTGTTAATGTGTTCCTCCTGTGTCCATTTACTCTGCCCTTGTGTCTTTGCCTTTCTTCCCCAGCTGTGTTTTGTTCCCTCGTTTGGTGCCTGTATTTATCCCTGTCTGCCCCCAGTGTGTTTGGTCAGAGTGTCATTTATGTTCTGCTCGTGTTCTGCTCGTGTTCTGCTCGTGTTCTGCTCTACCCCTGATTGGTTTGTGTTTTTGTTACTTTGTATTTTTGTATTTTAGATTCGGCTTTGTTTTAATAAAGCTCGCTTTTTGTTAAACCCTCTCCTGCATTCTGCTTTTGGGTCCTCACCTTTTCCACTGCGTGACAGCACATCTATCTGTGACAGACAGATTGAACTGTGCTCGGGGCCACGCCCCCTCATATTACCACAGTCGACCGACCCCTCACAAATAATTTTCCTGAAGAAACTATAAGCTGCTACAGTTCATAGACGACCTGTTAAGGAATATGTCGGTGAACGCAGTTTCTGGCTTTAGTCTGGATTTGCTATGTAAGTACTTTTTTTTTTGTTGCTGTTATACAGGATAATTCTGAGCAGTGTTCGTGTCAAGACGACCTGTTCCTCTGGCTACTCTGTCAGCAGCCAACCATGGGGCAAACACCACCCATCCCACCCCGGAGAAGGGAAGAAGAAGCGTGGTACCTGGTACTCCCTGCTTCTCCCTCGTTCATGCTTCAGAGACCCTGATGTTTTACAGTTTTACAGGGATCTTCTCTCAGTTTCTCTCCCCTCACGTCCAAAGGGAGGATAATCAGGGGCAGCAGGTAACACAGTGTCACCAAGCACAGTTCAGAAATTAAAGAAGAAAAGTTTTCATTTTTTCAGCCAGGCCCAGAGCCGAGGACGAAATGCTACACAAAAAACAAATTAAAAACCAAATAATGTCATGGCCCACGATCCCCGCTGGGAGAGCTCACGCTCCTCTGAGGGGACGCCTCTCCCTCCAGGTGAAGGAGGTGACGTCACTGCAGGGCGTGAACAGTCCACTCGCTGCCCAGGCAGACCAGTGGCGCACATGAGCAGTTCCACCGGTGAGTTTTATCCACTATTTCTCAGGGTTACAGACTGTAGTTCGCTATGAAACCACTCAGATTCAACACTGTGTTAGTTTCTGTGGCCAAATCCTAGAGGACGAATAGCATCCCTGCTAAACAAACAGGCAATCAGAACCGCCCAGAGCGAGTTGGCTCAGTGAGGTTTTGACTCCCGTTACTTCTTCATTAAGAAGAAAGGTAGCTCATCCCTTCGTCCCATTTTAGATCTCTGTGTGTTAAACAGACAGGATTTCAGGATGTTAACGCACAAAGTGCTCTAAAGTGGTGGTGTCAGCCTACAGATGTCCCACGGTGGACGTTTTGGCTTTTCACCCACCTCCATTTTCCTCAGTAGAGGAGTAGAGGCTTAACATAATATGCCCTGTGTGGGCGCTGCATGTGTGTGTGAGTAGATTAGCAGGTTTCAGGAAAGGGGATCAGCTGTTTGTGTCCTGGGCCACTCCCCACAAGGGTTGACTATTGTCTCTCCAGAGGCTGTCCCTCTATGGAGGCCATTTCTCTGGCTTATAGCTGTAAGGGTTTGCGGGCTCATTCCACGAGGAGCATGGCCCCTTCATGGGCCCTGTTTAAGGGAGTTTCGGTGTAGGACAGTTGTGCTGCTGCGAGCCACGCTTTTACTCTCTTCGTCATCCTTAGCACAAGCACTGCTAGAGGGTCCACGCCAGGGTCCCTGTGATAATCACTGCTCAACATTATTTATTTATTCAGGAAGGTTTATGACATTGGAGTGGTCTATAATTCCAAGAGTAACCTCTTAACGTAACCTCGGAGTGAGGTGTTTCACCATCACTTCTCTCTTATAGACACGGAAAGAAACGGGTCTGGATTGATTTGTGTTGGGTCGGTCCACTGTTGTCATATGCAGTGGCAGAGAACATGAAACAGTTTGACTTGTCTGTCACTGACAGACGTGGTGTCATTGGAGCTTCCTTAGTTGGTCATGCCGAGGTTATTATACGGATCGTACAGCCGCCAGTTAACGTCACAGTAAACACACAGATGGCTAACGTAAACTAAAAGCCGACGGCACAAGTGAAGATCATAAGATAGCAGTGTTATTTAGAGCGGCTCTCAGAGTTTTAGAAGTAGCTGGCTTTTTTTAAATAACTAATGACAGTAAATTATGCCCCCTATTTCTTTACAGAGGATACACTTTTGACGTTATGTTAAAGACGTCTATGTATCATATTGCAGCGATATCTTCTATTGAAATTAGCATGCTAACCAGTTAGCCCCGGCCCGTCCTGTCTAGTGAAACCACTTTTACCGCAAGAGGCAATTGATTTGGTTAGTTATAGAGTCACATTGCAATTATGCAAGCACACGAAAGAACTATACAAAACATGATATATCTTACACTTGAAATTGATTGGTTTCTAGACGGGCTCTCCCACGTTAAGGTCCACACGATTTCAGAGCTTTACTTGGTTCTTGAGGAGATGTCGTGATCAGAAAAACTGAAACCTACACTGTACATTTACTGCCACTTGACAACTTTATGGTTCATTTCTGCTCTGCTTGGTGCTGCTCCTCTCCCAACAGCTGTCTGCTCTGAGCGCAGTGCATCCACCTCTCTCTAGCTTTACCACACACTCGCTGCAAACTGAGCTGTTCCCCCAAAAAGCTAAGCTACTCTTACAACATGATGGTAGCCTGCCAGAATTTACTGTAATAAGCACCAAAGTCTGAACCGTCCTGTGTCACACCTTTAATTTTAGTTTAGAACTGAAAGTCGAAACTCCGGACTAAATGAGGTAAGTGTGAAAAGGCCTTATATAGCAGTGTTATTTTGATTGGCTCTCAGATTTTCAGTAATTTGGTCAAATTGTGCGTATTCTTGCCCTGCTGTTATTTAGTAGCTGGCTTCTTTTTTTTATTTAACTGTAAACTTAGATTGTATGGACCCAGTAGTAGAGGTGAAATGCTGCCCCCTATTTCTTCAAGCGGGTTGCCAGGTATAACACATTGCACCTTTAAACTTGCAGCTGGGCACTTATGAGCAAAAAGTAAAGCTTTTTAATTTGAAAGTATAATAATATATAATTAGATGCTGAAGATGGGCATGTGAGAGTTATTTTCTGTTTTTGTTGTACTCTTGAAGTGGAACTTCAATTTTTTTGTTCAAAATAGCATACAGTATATTACTGTCTCGTTTTACCTTTGTTTACACATATTCTTATACTTGTCTTGTCTTTGTGTGGTGTTTTTCTTGTTTGACATTGTCGATCTTCTCTGTTGTTTGGCTCATCGGTTCGGTTATATCATTTGCATTTATACATCACTTCTAGTAACTGAAATAACAGATGTCAATGCATGTTAAACAGCAGTGAGGACATCAGACAGATGCAAATACAGTATGCTACAAACCCCAAAATGTGTACCAACACTATTTTTGGCACGTATCTTTCAAACGCCCATTCTACTATTTCAATTCATCCCAGGTCTATGTTGTTCATCAAAAACAGGCACACTGTTATCTTGTAGCAAGGTGACTAAAGCACTGCAATAATTAGCATGATAAACCACTGAGGTACTGATTTCATGCAGGGTCAATACGAACAATCAATACTATAGGATAAAACACAGAGGCCATCTGCAGGTGTTGAAGCATGTCTTTACCCAGCAGTGTGTGCGTACACCTAAGACATACTTTTCCAAGCTACCAAGCACAAATAAAGTAAAAGATGTGACAATAATACACACATTCACTGTATTGTCAGGTAAATGTATGAGCAGGCTCAGCTTTCCATTAGATTTTTGCACAGAGGTTTGGTCTGATGTCATAGTGACACAATGAACATAATCTTTATGAAATCTGTGTCTGCAACAGAAATCTGCATGACAGAGCGGGTGCTGATGTCACAATGTATTGAATGAATCCACGTCCCCGCCCTCACACACACATTGACCCACCACCTGTATGCAGACTCTCCTGCTGTCTGCCACAGCCTCCTAAACTCTTCTCCCTCCATTCTGCCATTATGTACAAAGTCCGGGTGCAGCCCCAGCCTTCAGGATCTAAGCAGGCAAGCCCCTCACATCACAGCATGGCTGCCCCACATTCCTCTCACTTATCTGTGGTAGCTGAGCACAGATGGCCCCCTGAGAGAGGCGCAGATATTGGGTTGGCAGGGAGGCCGCCAAAATAATTACCTGTCACACAGGGCGATAGTTTGTGGTGAGAAGCAGTAATTTTTACACTATGAAAAAAAAGTAGTCACTACCCCACCCCCTTCTAGCTCTACTTTAATTTACTGCACTCTTATTCGCCCATCTTCCCTCATTGCACTTCCTCTTGCTCTGCTGGTCTCTCACATTTCCCCACAATTCACTACCAGCTGTCAATCATCTGTCCGGTTAGCCTGGCTAACACATGAAACACTCCAGCAGCTACAGGCAAGATGTATGATGAACAAAATAGGACACAGAATAGCCAGATAACTAAGATTAAGATCCATCTTTGGACCAGAGTTAGACTGCATATTGTATTATTGGAATCTAGTATAGTCAGTATTATCAACCTATGATATGACACCGTTTAAGATATTGTATATACACACCTAACTGGTTGTCAATGAATCTGAATTACATCACATTTTACATGTGCATGCATGAACAAGTTCACTTTTAGAAGTAGCAGTGTCATTTCATCCATGATAACTATGATAAAAAAGAGACGACAAAAACAAGACTCAAACTAAAAAACAATGACCTTCGAAAACAATAAATATGATGAAATACTTTGCAATTTTTGGCGTGTTGCGCTAATAAGTAACATATTGCATTTCAGTAACATAATGTATCTGCCAGTAATGTAAGCAATACTACAGGAAATTAGACAAAGCAGATGTTTTATTTTTGCTTAAAACCCCAAATAAATTAAAGATATTGGTGACTGGCACAAAATGTAAGCTTTATACTGCAAAATATATAAATAAATATATCTCTCTCCATCAGCCCGTGTCACAGCCTGTCACATCTATCAGTACAGTTTCACTCAGCACACACATTTTTACTAAACATCAGACACAGCTCAGTCACCTTACTTCAGATAAATATATTATGTATATACATATATATAAATATATATGTATATCGCTATAGAACTGAGCAGGTATAGGGCCTTCCATGGAAGAGTTGCTTTTGGGATGCCCTCAAACTGAACTGAATTCAAATCAAATACCACATACTGAAAGTATATTGTTGTTGTTGCTATCCATTTGTAAACTGCATTCAGTGGAGAGTTTTAATGTCTCATGCTTTATCCTGACAACATGGCATAGAAATGTATCAATCAGGGTCTAGGTTAGGGTGTGTTCAATAGGGTTGGGCATTGAGGCTACAGTAGCTAACTTGCTAATTGTTCTCTTACTTAATCCAAACAGACCAGAAATACACACATATCTCTATGAGTTTGAGCAAGAAAGCTTTGCTTTGTGTTCAGAACTGTGAACTGTAAGGCTTTGAATAGGCTAAATCAGTAGGCTATCAGTTTAGTGTTTTTAGTGAAAAAGCCTTAACAAGCCCATTGTTCACTAGCCAACCTGCTCAGCACCAAATAGCAGGCAGACAAAGCTGGCAGCTAGCTGGTGAACAGAGTGGAGCATTTAGCAGCTAAGGACGCAAATATTTTCTTTGGTGTAGACTAGAGCAAACACACAGTTGCTCCTTGCTGGTGCAAACATGAAGTGAAAAGTGAAGCCAATGCAGAAGTGCCGTAAACTTGCATTCTTTCTAATGGCCAGCAGGGGGAACACAACTGGTTGCAAAAAGAAGTCTGATCGTATAGAAGTCTACGAGAAAATGACCCTACTTCTCACTTGATTTATTACCTCAGTTTTTCATGTGAGTTCAAGGTTTCAATCGCTAGTTTCAAGTCTTCTACAATGAAAGATGATGTTCGTATTAGTATGGTCCCATTTAGAGTAAAATGGACAATAAAGCAGGGCATGCTTTAGGGCGTGGCTACCCTATGATTGACAGGTCCCTACCACAGTGTTGCCTGGTTTAGGTGTTGTCGTTGTGTTTCCGTCTTAAAACTTTAACTGTTTAACACAGTGTTTTCAGTTCATGAAAGTTAATTGTAATTTTTTGGTTGCCTAAAAATATCTTGGTTTTGTTGCACTTAGCTTCACCCTCTCGTGTCACTTCTGGTTACAAACAAATCAGGATGGTGACGGCCAAAATGCCAACCTCAAGGCTTTAAAACTGTAGTTTACAAACCTTTGGGTGACATCACAGTGATTACCACTTCTTACATACTTTCTATGTTTTACAGCTTGTTGCACTGTGGCCAAATAATCAATGAATTCAGGTTTAAATAATAATTATTAGGATACATTTTTTTTCTTCTCATAAACTTACACATAGATTTAACCACATGCAGGTGCAGGTTAGCAGTTCAGACCTCTGCAGTCCCCATGGGATCTAGCCTTGGGCCTCCCTAGTCTGCATAGCCCTCCACCCACACCAATGTTGGTAGTTTAATCATATTTAACAATACTGCTTGTTTACTTTTCTTTCTGCCCGGAGCCAAAAGTGACCGCCCTGTAATTGCTTCCATACTCCCCCTGCACTGTACAAGTGTAAATATGAACGTTAGAATGTCAGGTTGCTCGAGCTCTTCCTATAGAAAACACAGGCTCCTACTGTAAATAGGAGTTTTGTTTGAACCCAATGCACTCGCCAACTCACACACACACACCTAATTCATAACGTGTGTACGTGTGTCTCTGAGGAATGCTTTGAGAAGGTTGATTGATTCTACCCAGACCATCACTCCCTTTACTAAGAAATAAACAAATATGATTGAATTATGATGAAAGGCGCCTGTGAATTTTGCAACACACTTTGGTCTTGTGTCTTTTTTTATCTGTCTGAGGGTATGTTGTTGCTCTCTCTGAGGACTTCAACAACATTAGTATGGCTGGAAATAGCCGTCTTCTATTTCCCAGAATTACTGCCGTGGGTGGATGTGAAAGTTTGAAAAATAGCACCTCTCTCTCATTTCTTTGTCTTTCATGAAACAGGACACTGAAGGGAAAATGTGGCACAGTTGAGTCGAGTGCTTGTGATATCCGTACACCTCAGTCAGGGTTTGAAACTTTCACTGCTAATAACAAATTAGTGACATTTTGTTATCATTGGACACATACGAAAACCTACTTCCTTTACCATTACATGCCAGGAACACAAGGTTTTTTATTAAGCGAATGTTTGTGTAGTTAACATTAACATTTTAAATGTGACAAATCCAGCTCTGACTCATGCTTGTAGGACGTCCTAATGACACAAATATGTTTTTGAGGCAGGATGGCAAAGGGTTGAATACACCTTGTTGAAGGGTAAATGCTCTCTACTGTTACACACACAGGACACCCAGATGTTCTAAATAATTAAAAAGAGTAAGTAGTGTAAACTTAAATAAAATAAAAAGAGTTACTGTGACATTTTTTTGTTTCTGAGTTAATTCAACTGATTAATTTGATTAACTTGGACTATTTTGCGGATTAAGAAAACACCATTTAAAAGTATAAATGTAATTGTACCTATTTCTATTGTTTATTAGTGCGTGCATGCGTCAGGCATCAGTAATGTCAGTAACGGTCGTGCCTGTGGTGAGGGTGTGGGAATGTGGGATTGGCCACATTTGCCTGCAGTAAGGTGGATCTGCCTCTTCATTTTCAGCAGTAATCAATATAATTGGTTTCACAATAAGTGTTTAATATTCATATTTCTTCCCAATTATTTTTGCTTTCAAGACATTGCTTGATATTTTGAGATGTTATCGTTTATGTTAGCCAGTTAATTGCTAGCTAACATTAGCCAGCAGTTGTGTCAGGAGATTCAAAGAAATTGTTAATTTGTTTGTACAAAGTTACTTTGTAAGTTAATGTTAACCTCAAGTATTCAGAGTTAGAGATGCCTCAACATAGCTAGAATCATTTTTTGCTGATTCATTTCTTGAATAGATTATTTTTAACAGTTAGCAAGGTAACACAGCCATGTGGGTTTTGCCCACAATCAGGCACAAGATGTGGACAGGAACAGGACAGGGGAAGTGAAGATAACATTATCGGTACTGGTTACATACAGGATCGGTGTTTTTGTGTTTTTAAATTAGCTAGACGATAGATGATCATAATCAGCGGCAGACCATAATGAGGACCTGCACACCTCATGGACCTCTGCCTGCTGAGTCTGAGGTAATATGGACTAGCTCTTGTTTTAATATTTTTCCTTTGTTGATAACATATGGCCCATTCTGTGTAGTTTAAAGTGATAGTTGTGGTTCATACTCATACGGTGGCTATTTGCTGCTCTTAAGGGAGTTTAGTTGCTCCTCTAAGTTCCAGCTCCTTTCCTGTGGTGAGAATGAGCACTTTAGCGGACTGTTCTTTAAGGAGTGAAGGGGATCTGCCCCAGCAAACGGCACAATTTTAAGCTGTAAATTATATTGAGGATTATATTGTATATTATATTGAGGATGGAACTGCTTTGTTTCTGTAAAACTACGCAGCAGCTCCCCTCAGCGCTGTACCGTATGTTCGTTTACACATCTGGTAGGTTAAGCTGTGGCAGTAATACAGAAAGTAGTAGGAGAAATTTGGAAGCAAGAGGGCTGTAAAAGTGTGGTGAATGAATCCAAAATGAACATGGGGTGTTGTGCTTTCTTCAAAACATTTCTTCAGCTCATAGTAGTGGTGTTTGCTGTTCCAGATCCCCTTAATTTATTTTGGAGAAGAACAGTCGAGATGACAGAGAAGAAGCTGACGGGTCAACGTTGGAGGATCTATTACACTGGGGTGGAGAACTGTATCGGGAAGAACCAAAACTATCACTTTAACCTGGTTTGCTTAATCTTGAACGGACTAATTGATAATGCTGTTTTGTCCTTCTGCTCTGTGTTTAAATGTAGGTCACGGATTACAAACCAGAACCTGCCCAACACATTCTACACAGTTTGACCACCATCTTCTTTGACTGATGACCTTCTTGGACAGAAGGAGTAATCAACTGTGAAGACACAGATTCTCTGGCTGACGATGTTAAAATCCTGGATGAACAGGTGAAGAGATGATTTTGTACAGATTCTAAACTTTGGTTATGAATTCTAAAATAAGTCCACTTTGTTTTTGCTATTTGTCTGATTGCATTAAAGATGGGAACAGGTCTTCGTGGATATATGTTCTGATTGGACTGTTTAAAGGTCTGTTCAGTAAACCTCACTCTGTTTGTACACTTATATTTTTATCGTTATAGGAATCCCATGACATCCACAGCAGGCGTACCACTCTTCTCCAGGCCCTTCCTGTGTATCTGCGCAAAGAAGTCTCTTTTTCAGAAGCTGCACAGTGACTTTTCTTTACTCTTGTTTTTCAATTCATCGAAATACAAACATGTTTTGCACTTAACCTTGTTCAGCCTATTAATCCTTATAGTTTGTGTGATTTGGAGAAGTTTAGTCTGTTTTTCTTCACCTCTCTACAAATGAACTGGATCTGTGTTGTTTTGTTCAAAGCGATTCAGAAGTTTAGTAAAAACGTTTCCATATATCTTTAGCATAATATCAGTCTATCTTCTGCCACTTAGGTTCACTGCTAGCTCGGCCGGTTCCTTTGTAGAACAGAAATGTCAAAAACATAGTTCTCACTAAACATTTGTATTTGTCCTGTTCATGACCAGCCCCCTAAGGAATCCAGTGGCTGACATCTATTTTCATAACTCAATGAAAATTAATATACCATATATCAAAATGTAACAGTTTGAATGAAAAAGTAGATCTGGTGATCCGGAAAACCTGGAAAGTAATTGTCATTTAAAAAGTAATATTTTGAAAATGCATTAAAACAAATGTTTAACTACGGCTTCCTTATGTGATCCTCAAAAAATACATTTTAAATAGAAAAAAAAGAACATTTTAAAGTTTATAAGTCAATGTGTTTGATTTATGAGTAATTAAAAGAACGACAATAGAGACTGATAAATATTGAGTTTGTGTACTACGTCTCCTTTAATTTAGCTGTCAATAGGTTCATGATGTATGTAATCAAAATATTTAAGCTCTGAAAACATGTCACTTCATCAATGTAAAAATATGAAGGCAATTCATTTTTCATTTATTTTTAGTTCTGTTTACCTTTTTGGGTTCACAGAGCACGCAGACTGGAGACTATTCATCGAAATGTACAGCTAGGTTAACAAAGTAATTCACAAAATGACCACTGAATTATCTACCAGCAACCTTCAGTATCTGATTACTGCCGCACAAGTACTTGATGTTTCACTTGCAGGCAGGACAGAACAATACACCTTGCTGTTAACACCAGGTAGGCAGTTCATCCACATACTTTAGTAGAAAATAGTAAATAAGTAATAGTAAATAGAACTATGACATTCCGATTCCTGCTCAGCTGTTCAGAATTGCAGCCTAAAGTGCTTCACAACAAAAGCATAACAATTAGTACAAGATTAGACAGAATAAGAACATTTACAGTACAACAATCACAGTGTAGATGTAAATGAGTCTGAAGTACCATTATAAAAACAGCAGAATTAAAATAGTATAAAATAGCAGATCAAATAGCAGATCAAATAGTATAAAATAGTACATAGAATAGCAGATAAAATAGTATTAAATAGTAGATAAAATAGCAGAATTAAAATAATATAATATAGCAGAATTAAAATTGTATAATAATAGCTGAATTAAAATAGCAGATAAACGCGTTATGGTTTCCCCAATTGTTAGAGTTGTGTTAAACTTTTAGATTTCTCTGGTCGATACTTTACTTCCCTTTGTCCCTGTTGTACAAAGTAAGTTAAAACACAATCGTCACTGTGAGTCCCAGATTTCGTTTATGGTAAAATCCAGATAAAACCGTTATTAAACACGCTGGTTTAACCTTTTCAGTCTAAGGCAATATCTGACTACTCGTCTTCTCTGCTGTGACTAGTACGTTTCTGTCAAATATCTCTTAGGTCAAAGGACTTCAATATTTAACTCTATTGTTCTCTAATGATGTCCCCCAGTGTAGCATGTATAGGGAGAACAGTAATGGACCGAGGCAGCTCCCTTGTGGAACTCCAAAGTGGGCATCATGCTTCTCTGACACATGATCTCCAAGCCTGACAAAATACTTTCTCCCTTTGATATATGTTCTGAACCAGTTTAATACACAGTCAGAAAGACCAACCAGTTTTTCTAGTCGATTAATTAGGATGTCATGGTCGATCGTCTCAAATGCTGCGCTCAGGTCTAGCAGGATAAGAATTGAGACGGTTCAGAGCAGTGTCGGTACTGTGGCATGCTCTGAAGCCTGATTGAAATTCCTTCAAATGACTGCTTTAGTTTCCTTTTCATAGTCTAAAATCCATTTCAGAGGCTTTTTTCACCACTTCACTGAAGATCATTGTGGCATGAACATTAAGTGATTGGACAATTATTGTGTTTTGGGTACTATCAGGTATAAATTGAAGACACTGATATTGGTAGTTTTGAATCCAACATTTTTTGTGGTTTTCCTAAACACGCCAATTAAACCTAAATGACAAGCTAGAAATGGCATAATTCCCTTCAGCCCTGGCTCAGCCTCCGGTTTATCAAGCCAACATCCTCTAACACTTTGCACCAAGGCCAGCCCAGCCGAGCACCGTCCAGCCCAAGGCCAGACTCACTGGGGAATTTAATCTGAATTCAATTTCACCTCTGGCCTCTGTCGCAGCAGCTTGAGCCGAGGCTACACAAAAGGCCAAGTTTCACATTGAACGTGAGAACCCCCTCATCTCCTGACCCCTATTACCATATGAATGGAGCAGAAAATGGAACTTGGCGCAAAGAAAGAGACACAGGAGTGAGTGAGTTCAGGCAAAATGGCTCATTTTTAGAGCGCTTGGTTTACTTTTTCCCGCTCGCTGAGGGCAGGAGATTAATTGTTTCTTCATACATGTACAGATGACACCCAAAGAAGATACTGTAGCTGTTCAATGTCCTGAAGCTTTTAAACCAAACCTTCGACCTTACAGGGAAGTCTCACTAATTCTGGATTCTAAGTATTCTGAGCATCCTTTGCCAAAAGCTAATAACATGAACAGTTCTGGACCCAGATAAGATTACACTATTACACTTCTGTCTTCAACCATCATGTGCTCACACTTGCATGATACGCAAATAAGCATAAATATGAAGCACAATTGGCCACAAGGTTTTGTCTCGTACTTCAGCAACAACCAGGATTTATAAGCATTGGAATCAGAATGTGATGACAGTTGTTTATCCTGTACATACGACATCTATTGCACGTCTGTCCGTCCTGGGAGAGGGATCCCTCCTCAGTTGCTCTCCCTGAGGTTTCTTCCATTTTCCCCCTTTAATTATAGGGTTTCTTTTAGGAAGTGTTTCATTGTGCGATGCGATGGTCTAAGGACAGAAGGTGTCGTATCCTGTACAGTCTGTAAAGCACACTGACACAAATGTATAATTTGTGATATTGGGCTATATAAATAAATTTGATTTGATTTAATTTGATTAAGTTGTTTGTACAGTCAAACTTAACTTAACTTTTACTGTTGCTTATAAAGTCTTCGATATTGTATGTTAGAGAAACATACTTAGAATTTGACCTCTTAAGTTTAAAAATAAATAGCTGTTGTGCCAAGTTATTCTGCTGTTATTTTGCACATGGAATGGTCAAATAAACAATAGTGAATACTGGCAGAAAATATCAATAATTTAACAGCTTAAGAAAACATATTCAGTGCCTTCCAACTCATATTTGTCCATTTGTTTTTGAATAGTTGGCTTTTTTATGGTAGCCAGCTTCAAAGACAGCAGTTAGTTACTGTTGGTATCAGTGTCTTCCTCTAACCCTGCAGCACAGATGGGGGCGAGAGGAGGAGAGGTGTAAAGGCAGTGCTGGGGGAGTGCAGGTGTAAAGATCAATCAAATGTGGGTGGTGTTGGTGGGGTTTAGGGTAATAGAGCAGTAAGCAGAGACAGCCAGCGTGTGAGGAGCTGTAGCAAGAAGTGAGCACGCTCTCTAATGGAATAGACTGTATATGTAGAAATAAACTGAAGTGACTTAATAAAAATAATGACAGTAGTATAATAAACCAAGCTCTAAGCCACATGTGAAACCCTTTACAGAAACTACTTGTGCTGCTTTTCTTTGTCCTTTAGTGTGAGGCCACAGGTGGTGTGGCAGCTAGAGAGAGACACTTGATCTAATACTGAGATAAAAGATAAGGGACAGACACTGATGGGAGCAGCACCAGCCACACGTGAACACACCATATGTTCATACAGATGCAGGGATGGAGTTAGAGTAAAATAAATCACTTTATCGCCTTCTTTGAAGGCTTACAATGTTTTAACATATGTCCAATCATTTAAAGTGAGTAGAATAAGACTAATGAGGCAACATATTTTCACTTCAGCTCGCACATATCCCTCACAAAATATTTCAATATCATAAAAATTACCCTTTCTTTAGTTTTTTGGGGAAAAGTAATTGTTTTCATACAAAAAACTAAGGATTTACTGTGAAATATAACCCCTACATTCAATTATATGTATTGTGTATTGCCTACATGAATACATTCATACTTTCATAGTAAGTAGCACTTACTTACTTAATGTATGAACTAATATTTGTATAAAAGTGTGAATGAAATTGAGTGGTTTGCTTCATGCTGTTGATCACCTGGAGGTCACATGGTATCCTTGGAAACAGAGGGAGTTTTAGAATCAAAGATTTAAAAAATATATATAATATATCAAAAATATGAAATACTGAATATATGAATACAGTGAAGGTAACATTTTCTGCTGTTTCATTTTGCACGATGCAAAGTCATTTAGGCAGCACAGTGAGTGATCAGAGGCAGAGCGAGCAGCCAGACAGAGCCTCCTCCTCCTCCTGCATCACAGCCTGTGGTCATTATTGCCCTCCACAGTGCTTTTATCATCTCTATAAATCTCTGCTGGCTCAGACACGGTGTAATGAGGAGACCTGCGAGGCTGTCAACCTGCGACTCTCACCCCCGCCGAGAGAGAACGGAGGGGTATGAAAAAAGGTGGAACGAGGCTGGAGAGACAGACAGAGATGAAGAGAGTTACAAAGAGAGAGGGCAGGAGTCTGTTATACGCACACCCACCACCGCCAACACCCACACACACACGTTCACACTCACCACACAGCTTAAGTGTGAGCACATTATATTCTGCTTAGAGGCTTGAGTGTGGAGAAGAAAGAGTCGGTGGTCAGTTTGAGAATAATCATCTTTCAAATAAAAGAAGACGGGCTGAATACTTTATAATTAAAGTAACTTGAGGGTGCAAATTATACACTCGCAGAGACAATTTATGAATGTGAGGGTTTGTATCACTACACATTGTTGCAGTATACTCAGCCCATTTGTAATTTGAAGGCACAAGTAACTAATCTGAGAGATACATTTTAGCCACATATTCTCACCGCTCACAGTTACTGGGCTCCATACATTTGACATGAATATATTGATGTTTAAAATGTAGCAAATTTGTCATGTTTCAGTTTTACAGTCCGTGAAAGTATTTGTATGCAACATTAAATATGCATGGCATATGGCAGTCTGGAATAAAACATTTTGAGGTATTTAGATCGGAAACTAAACTACGCTGTTTCATCAGGATCGTGTGGGTGTGGTTTGATCAGATCGAAGTGATAGTGGCCTAGCAATATCAGCAAACAATCACACAACTGCCATCACAATTTAAATCAAATATTGCTTTTTTTACCACAGACAAAAACAAAAGAGACATCTCTCATGTGAAAGAACAAAGGTTTTTGTGTTATGAAGGCTCTTATTAGTCATAGTAAGAAGCTAATCAAGATAATAGGTATTCAGCGCTTTTAATGCGGTTAATAGAGACGACTGCGGTCACAAGTGGCAGTTACAGGTGAGCGGTGAAGGCTGCAATGTAGTGTAACAGGAGCATAAAGTCAATGTCGGTTACACAATATCTTAGTTAGTTAGCTAACATTATAAACTACATACCAGAAGTAAGGATGTAGCAGCAAAACGTCCCAATGTTTGAGTAAGAGTGTTTTAAACTCAACTTTTCGTAAGAAAAAGATTGTGTTATTCTTTTCTTTCAAAAGTTTCAAAAGTTTCAAAAGTCTCGCTTTAAGGCGTCAGCCTTAGACTTAAATGAACTAAGCAGCCGCTCATGGACCCTCTCCCAACACAAAACAACGGAAGAAAGAAAAGAACGTTTTAATTTTATTTATTTATTTATACAATTTCTTAGCTGCATATTCATTACCCTTTAGTTTTTTCTTTGGTTGGACAAAAATATTTGTCAAACACTAATTTGTATAATATTATTTGTACTTATTACTACGCTATTATTATTGGTAATACTATATATAAAAAAAATATATATATATACATTATATATATTACAATGCTGTGATGCAGGGCAGGGTGGGGGGTTGTAGTTGTGCCCTTGGGCCAGTCCTGCATGAAGCAATTTTTTATGGCCTCTTTATGTATTTTTTCCTTTGTATGTTTTGATTCCTATTTTTTGCTGCAAAGGCCCATTTCACCTAATTTCTACTGCTGTACAAGAAATGCAGTGAGAGCTGATTATAATCTATGTCCCGCGAAAAAACCTCCATTACAAGTCAAAATCCCTTAAAGGATGTACTCAAATGTCCTTGTATACTGCGAACATGTCTTTTTTTTCTAGGAACTGCGCGTCCACAGCAGCCGGCTGGTACAATTGCTGGGGGGGAAATGTAACAAACAGCTCCAGAGAGATAGACCAGTGCTGACCTCAGTGACAGTGTTGTGTTTGTGTGTGTATGAGTGAGAGACAGAGAGAGAGAAAGATAGAGAGATAGAAGGTGTGTGTAAGCCAGCTGAACTCGTCTACCTCTCCGCTCTGATGTCAGACAGAAGAAGCCTGCGTCGCTGCTGACGCCCGTGCAGCCGGTAAACCAAACACACTCTCTGACAGCTGATACATAGTATGGATTTTGAACCGCGCTGAACCTCACAACAACAGCCTCGTCATACAGCGTCAGCTTGGCGCTTCCTCCGGTCCGGTCTGATGCCCTCCCACACTGTCAGGAGCCGTCTCCAAACCACCCACACTGACTTATGTAAGGGGATAATCCTGTGCCGTCATTAAAATGATGCACGGCCCTGGGGGTGTAGAGGTACATAACTTTTTGATGCCGATGGTGAAATCAGTGCATTAATGTTTGATAATCATAGCAGCTTGCAGCAGATTATACCTCCATACGTTGCTAAAACATCTGCTTCTAACTCAACCTGGAGTGTCTCTAAAATGCAGAAGAATATTGGAAGAGCTCGTCTGACACTTTAATGACCCCTGGTTCTCCAGACTCCCTGGCTCTTTCTCAGACATCTCAATCACATTCCCCTCTGGTTGAAAAAAATAAAAATCATTTCACATGAACGCTCGCTGTGTGGCTCCTCCAACAGAAACAAAAAGGCAGCCTCTCCATCATCCGGCAAACCATAAGCTTCCCTTTATCTTCCCTCCCTCATTAAACTCTGAATAACTCAGCAGAGAGGCAGAAAGAGGAGAGAGAAAAGTGATTTAATTCTGCCGGAGGAATAAAAGCCCCTTGAGGTTGCCATTTTGAATGTGTGCCATGTTGAACAGGCTGGATCCAGAGATCACCGAGACAACGGAGCAGGGAAGAATAGTCTATAGACAGCGCTCCAGGCCAGCTGACCCACTGTAGATAATGTACCATGGATGCCGTGTCATTGTACCGAGAGGCTGGAGTCATGATGATGACCCTTCACGACCTCGGAGAGGAAGGAGCTCTGAAAGGAAGGTCAGAGGCAAATCATGGCACCAGACTTGATATATCAATTCAAAAGCTGCACTGGCAACCTGGTCGTACTGAATGCAGCCCAATTATTTTAATAAAACAGCAATCCTGGGAAGGGGAAGACCAGAGAAAGGGGACACAAGAAAAGAAAAATGGTTTTGACATTCAGGCAGGCGGCTGAGGGAGGTAAAAAGTTCACGGCCTTTTCAGAAAACATGGCTGCAAACTGTGTGATGGATCATGGAGCCTCAGATGGGCCATCAGGGGTGGGACCCATGAAGGAACACAGTTTCCCAGGAAGAAGGGAGTCATCATGACAGTTAAATTAATGAACTCCTGATGGTTCTGATATAAGCTTTATTGAGTTGTGCCATATGAAGCAACAATACCCCTGCTAAGAAATGACAAGACGGATCCTTTGCACAACACAAGGATTCATTCGTTACATTCTCTTGTACTTATTCTTAAATATATATGTCACAATAAAAGAGACATGTCCGATATGATTCTCACAAATGAATGCAGTGGAGTTGAAAAGGTAATTGGACAGAACATATAATTTACGTGCAATCGTATTTACGAGGCAAACCTGATTTGTGGCAATTTAGTATTACACTTCCATAAAGTGAAGGTCCAGATTCTCTGACTGTCCCTAGCATGAGTCAAGCTTTAAAAATACTGGATCCCAAATGTCCCATGATGCAATTCAACAGAAAATGTAATTAATCTCATGCCCCATGTTTGTAGGCCAGATTTCCTGTCAACACCTTGACTTGAGAAAGCTCCTCCAGAGCCACAGAAGACCATACAGCTGTTTTCACAGACTCAGTATTTGTAACCATGACGAGTAAAAAACAATTCTTACTTGCAGAAGTCTAGTTTTGATATGTTCACTTTAGTTAGTCAGAAATTACATGAAAAACAATTGTTTAAAAAATGACATGTCTGAATTTATTCTTTTAAACAAAACTGAATCAGCTTTGTTCAGCAGTTTGACCAACTCTGTTCAGCAGTTTGACCAACTCTACTGTTTCCAAGGCCAAGAACAAACTTTTAGCTTGAACCGCGTGTTAATATCTCCATTAAACAGTTTTGATCAAGTTTGTATGTAAACAGATGAGAATTTGTAAATTACCACTAGTTGTGTGTTTATCGTTTTGTGCAAGTATACGTGCTCAGCCCACATGGACTTATGAGACACCAAGAATAACATTTCAGTGGTGAAACATTTGCAAGACTTCTTACAAATTACATTAATCAAAGAACTTCTGTCCCTATGTAGGAAAAATAACACTTCCACAATCTGCTCAAGTCCTTTTATTATCATCTGTCCTGAAAACCTTATCAGAAATGAAATGTGTTTCACTAAAGAGGCCAACCCATTATGTAAATGGTCAAGCAATTAACCATGAACCATGAAAATGGCTTTAATCTCAACTAAATCACATAACAAACAAAGCCTCTCTCTCTCCTTAAGAGTAGTAGTCTTTAATAGTGATGGCGAGATGAAGCTTCATGAAGCATTGAAGCTTTCCATCCAATTGGTTTGCACATGTGCCGAAGCTTCATGATGCTTCATTTGCTCTACTGCGCCATCAAGTGGACAATAAATGTAAAACCGGCGAAGTGCGAGGCTGCAGTGGATGTAAAGTATCTTTGCCCTGAAGATTCTTTGACGCACATCTAAGACTGAATATAATGTTCTATTTAAAAATAAAGATTGATGTTATTACATATTATTGAGAAGAGAGTGCCTGGAAACAAACGTGGGCTTTTTACGCCTTAAATGATAGGGCAGTTTAAGATTGGACAGAGAGAAGGGGAATGACATGCAGCAAATAGCAGCAGGTCTGTTTCGAACCCCGGGCCGCTGCAGCAAGCATTTGAATGTGGGTCGCCTGCTCTACGAGCTACACCACCAGGGATGTGTAATGTACACGTTGGATGTACATTATCTTTTCAAAAGATTTAGATTTGGTATCTTTACTTGCTCACAAGGAAGATGATGCTGGCGTGCATAACAATTGTTTCGCTAGTTGGCTGGCTCCATAATGATCCAATACAAACGCAATACCAACAACTCAACAGCAACAATGCATACTACGACAACAACCCACACATTCACGGTTATATAAAGTGTTGATTATGAGGGGGCTCAATTGTGGTTCGCTCCCCCTTATATTTCGAATCGCACGCCAAACCCGCGAACCTGTTCCTGAATCAGTCACGTGGTACGGCAGGTTCGCTAGGACGTCATCACATACGTCATGAACACAAGCCTCGATACGCGCTTCACAAAGATCTTCCGTGATTACTCGACACACGCTTCGAAGCCTCGACACGAAAGGACACATCACTAGTCTTTAAATGAAAGTGGTAACACTGGATGTAAAAATGTATCCATTCTTAAAATGTTAAATCTTAAAATCTCAGTATGTCTGGTATGCCACAGATGACGACAGCCACTACTACTGTAAACATATAAAGTAGTGCTTATCACGGAGAAGGGATGTAACACTGACAACATTCATCACTTGTGCTCAACTGTGAGGAATGACGTAAAACTTACTTACTAGTCAGCCGGCATTGAGTTTGAAAATAGTTTCTAGTCAAAGCATATATTGTAAATTACATTAGTAATAAAGTAAGATGAATCAACTAATCATAATTTAGTTCCGGCATCCTAAATGTGAGGATCTGATGCTTTTCTTTGTCTAATGTGATGAAGATATGAGTCTTGAATGGGCTCTGGGAAATTATAATAGGGCATTTTAAAAATAAAACAATTAATGTATTAATTAAGAAAATATTTAGAGGATTTAACAATATTGAAAATATACATTAGATACAGCCCTAGTTCAGTGTTTTGCGCAGATTGCTTTAGTGAAACAGTCGGGAAAAAAATGAAATAGTAAAGCCATGACACAAAAAATGTGATTACTGCCAGAATGTAATAATAATAGTAATAATACTAATAATATCTTGTAAATATAAAAGCCACTCTCCTCTACCCTATAGTATCTGTAGTGTACCCACTTCCATAGCCTAAGAATAATAAACCTGTCAACAACAGTCTCCCAGGAGTCCGCCGCTGACACTTCGTTGTCAGTAGCAAGGCATGCTGGGAGAGCTAATGGGACAGGCCCTCAAGGGTGCCTCGGACAGCCCCAGACAGGTGAGCTGTCTGACAGCTCTTATATGAAATAAATAGTCATCAATAATAACCTCTCCACCTTTGTTGACTTAAAATCACAAACTGATCTCTGCTGTAAAAACCACTCTGCCTGAATGAGATGTTATTACTGAACAATTGAAAATCCACTCTGATTAAATCCAGTAATAGTGGATTTGGGGGATTTAAGGTAAAGGCCAAGGCGCAATCAATTGAACGGGAATACATTTAATAATAAAACACTGTTCATTACATGAGAAAAAGTAAAAAAGCATTTGTGAAACCAAATAAGGGGACATCCAAAGATGTTGAAATTAAAAATGGAACTTTGAGGTAAACGCCGAGCAGCTGTTCACTGACAACATTTTTTTTGTGCTGCCTATTTGTGAGCATGTTCAGACACTTCGAACACGTTCTGTCACAAATGCATTCAAAAGACCCTTCTCAAAACTTAATCATGTCTTTGAGCCTCCGCCGCAATTCCCCCCACGTGATTGAGAGTGAGCACCCAGCCTACGGTGCGTCTCCGTGATTTCTCCCTTATCGTAACCACGTGGCTGAATTCAGCGAGTTTGAACACGTTTCTCTCAACACATGTATGCACGTGAACATCTGAGCTCATTTACTAAACTAGATCTAGTGCTGGAGGGAGCAGCTGGAGTTTTCAGTACTTTCACTGCGCTGTGGGTGACACCGGTCGGATGGTGCTGAGAGGAGACGCTGCACAGTCTGTCTATTTTACACAATTCCTCACCACTACACCCTCTATTTTCTAAATTCAGAGTACAGGCAGATGTAAAAAGCACAATGTCCACTAAGTAGACAGCAATTTGGAAGCAGAAAAGAACAGGTAAAAGGAAAAGAGTCAGCAGTCTTTCCTAAACACTGACCTGAACAGCATAGCAAACACAGCGCCGGTCAGCCTCTCATCGTGCTTCTCTTCTCAGATTTCACACTCCAGCTCCTTCCTGACAGCCTTTTGAAGTTGGTGTCGCCGCAATTTCTGAGGTGAAAGTCGTTGGCAGAGGAGGGAATAAGGGAGAGGAAGAGGGAGATGGGGATGAAGTCTTACTCTCTCTTTTTCCTCTTCTTCTCATTCTCTTTACTTCCTCCTTGTTCTGTTTTGCACTAGATGAAATCTGCACATCCTCTTGCTCTTCCATAGCAAAATAAATCTCTCCACACACTCACTACTGGGAGAGGAGGGGAAAATAACATTGCGAGAGTAGGAGCGAGAGAGAGAGTCAGGGGGAGAGCAGCAACAAAAGTCTCCCTCCTGTTTAAATTTAGAGGCTGGATTCCAGGCTGCAAGGCGAACTCTACTGGGCATGCCCATAACCGAGAGGCACACTTTGTAATGCTCACTTCCTCTCTTGTTCTTGCCTTCCCCCTCCTCCCTCACCTCTCTTTCTCTGCCTCCCCTCCCCCCCTTCTCCCTATAGTTCTCAGTTCAGCAGGGATCAGGAATGCTGCTCGGACCAAAGTCCACGGAGCATGCCCCACTTTGCTCGAAAAAAAACAATCTCACACTTTAAACACTACAGACTGAACATCTGAGTGCAGGAACATTTGAATATATGAGGAAAAATTCTCTGCAGAGAAACATCATTTCAATCATATACTTACTCAAACTGACACAATTAACAAAATTGTTGGCTTGCTGCATATTTCCAATCTATGTAATTCAATCAGACATTAGATGTCTGTCTAGACTTCAGTGATGTAATACCAAATCATAAACTAATGGACATGCCGCTCAAAATGTTAAGGCAATCACACAATTTTGATAATGACATGTGTTCATGTGCCTGCCTCTCTTCTGCTGGAGTGAGATAAAAAATATTATCTGAACCTATTTAAAGTCTGTCTGTGCTGGCCTCTGTTGTGTCCTATTACTGGTCCCACCGATACACACGGTGACATTGTTAAAAGCAGATACTTCTGACAGATGTTAGGTATGTGGAATTTGCTGTTTTAAAGCAGCATTGTTTTCTCTAGTCTTTGTACAGTGATGAGTGACATATTTCTTTAGCATGTCAGCCTTTTGCCTGTGCTATCCCAGGCTCCCCACGCTGACCCAGATTTTCCCCAGCAAACTATCAGGACACTATATATCAAAAGCAGGCTATGGAATGAGGACAGTGAGACAGGCATCTGTACTGTGCTACTCTTCGAACTAAACGCATCAGAAACACCATCTAAGGTGAGAAGAGGCAATTCAAATTCAAAAAAATGATTTGGCAGGCTTCATATTATTCTAAAGCATTTCTCAGGGCTTGATGGAAAAAAATGTGAATACAATCACAAAAATAATTTTGTAGTCAGAGCGGCTGTTCAGGCCTGGAGCTTCATAGTTCCTCTCTGTTGAGACAACAATGTAATCCCGTAGATGTCCGGAACAGACAGTAATCCATCTGGACCATCTGAAGAGTGGAGATAGGGGCCAGGTGGAGGAGGAGGAGGTCCAGACGGCTGCAAGCTTCACCCGGAGAGGTCAGAGGTCATGGGAAACAGTGGGTCAATATGAAGATGAGAGGTCAATGCCACGGCTGGATAAGCCAGAGCCGCATGTGTCCGGGTCGAGGGCGGTTGATAGAGTGATGGGGAGCGGGGGCGAAAGTGTAAAGAGATCAAAATTAAAAGCTACAAAGCCAAACAAAGGCAGAGAGGGGCCAGCCAAGCTTGAAGGAGTCACAGTCGCGCTTCATGCACAGAAATAATGTCAGTGTTGATTTAACTGTGGGAGTGTAAACATGGGAGGAATGCCAGGTCCACAAAATGTACAGCGCAGGAACTGAGGGTTCAACATGCTCGAAGCGAAGAAGTTTGTACGACATGGCGCCCAATCACATCTCATGACAAAAGTGTTTGTACCTATTCCGAAACCACACCCGAGGAAGAAAGCCTGTCGCTCTCACCTCATATTAGCCTAACCTCCTCCTCCTCTGATCTCTCTCGAGAACTTTGTGTCTTGTGTGTGTCTTTGTAGTCTTGCAGCGATGAATCCTGCTAATGGTAATAAGGCAGCAAAATTTCGGACAGTCTGTCTTCAAAGGCATTCATGGCATTACCCAAGTGTGCACATGAAGTGATGGAGGCAGTTGTATTAGGAATGAAAAAGAGAATTTAATAGAGATTCCAGCATCAGAAAGCAGCTTGAAAAAGCTAGCAAAGGCAAAGACACACATCTCAACAACATGGTGCGTAGCCCTGTGCTCCCTATCAGTCGGGTTCAAAATGGAAACATTAGCTTTATATCTAATATTTGTACAAGTAGACAAAAAAAAACAGCCGCACCAACGCCTCCCAACGACAACCATGCTCGAGGCCTTCATGGGTACACTCGGTACTGAGTAACCAAGACTTGACCCAGGACCACAGTCAGGCTAGGTCCAAACTATACTATCTAATTTAGTCGGGAAGGGTCCAATTGTATTGACAAGAGTCTTGGGTCAGGCTGTCAATATTAATTGTTCACATTGTACATAGTCATTAAGGAGAACGATGGCATTTCAGCTTTTTTTAACCATAAACGCTTGTTAATTTTTGGCACATACTGCTGCTGCTAGTGTTGGTGTCTATTTTTAAACTGGTACAACTGACCTTGGGTACATTTTGTTTTTGAAAAGTCATTGACACATGTTGTGTTCGGGTGTATATGCACAGGTCCTTTCAAATTTGACCCGGTCAGACTCGAAAAAAACAGCAATGAGCTGACTCTTGACTCTTAAGTTAAAAAGATAATAAATGTAAAATTTCCGCATTAAAATGTTTAAAAACAACGAGACCTATGTTATATATTTTGTTGAGTTGTGTACTTACATTATACAAGATGTTTCCAACAATTTTCAAACCCAGAGAAATCTGTAATTTTAATCAAGGTAATGGTCCGTCTCATTGGTCGCCTGCAATGGTGTCAAATCCCCTTTGATCACGAGTCAGTGTGTGGTTGCTACAACAAGCTGTCATACATTTACTTTTTATCCAGTCACATTATTACAATACACTATTTAGATCTCGGTCATATTTAACTATAAGTGTTTAACCGGATGAAGGTCATCAGATGTCTGGATCCTAAATGATCAGATATACAAGCTAATAAAACATTAGCCTTTAGCTCGTAGCCCCTTCACCTTGTGTCCCCTGACACTGATTTTTAACGTGGAACTGATTTATGTAGTGTTTTTACTAATCACATTTCCGTTTGTTTTGGAGAGGAGACCCCTGATATAAACCTCCTGAACGCTGAACAATGGAGGAATCCTAACTGGGAAAAACGTAATGCAATAACATATTGTACGTTTAACTCTTGGTAACAAGAACAGCCCCTGAAAAGTCAACAAAATGTGTTTTGTGCCAAATGCTTGCTGATAAGACTGTAACATGGTGCCTTTCCAGGAACAAAACAGACAAATTAGCGTTGGCCGTGTCAGAACCATCTGAGCCTGCGGCTGCAGACCACACTGGCCTGCTCCTCTTAGCTCAATACTGACTCATTAGCCCTCTCACCCTGGGTCTCCAAGGACCTGTGACCTCAGCTATTGTCTAGCTTGGGCCTATCCTGACGAGAGCCCGAATGCCGAACAAAGAACTGTCATTAACTCCGACTTGGCTCCCCCCTCTGCACAACCTGCAGCCCCCGCAGCCTGTCTGGGATGAAATGAAGAGGGTCAGACAAACCCGATGCACCGTTCAACAACCTTAACCCCCAGCAGCCCGCCATCTGAAAAGGGCAGGGAGGGACGAGCTGTATACAGGCCATAGAGGGACAGTGTCCATCAACCTGCTCCTGCGCAAACACAGATGTGTGAAATATATTGGTGAACTGCAGCAACACAACCCTAAGTGCATAGTGAGGTGGGGGGGTAGAAGGCAATAATGGTGGCAAGCAGTTGTTTGTTTTCTCATTCTCTCAGTCAATAAAGCAATAACAAGTAGCTATAGAACACACATACATGTTGAACTTGCTAAGCAGTGTGGTGGCTGTATTCAAGCATCATGCTGCCTTGTATTGATCCTATCTTACGTGTGCAAAATAAGAAATTAATTCCAAATACATATGTACATATGTTGAGAATTACCTCACTATGCTCTCATTTCTAATAGTTGTATGAAAAAACAATTAACATATTTGAACATTGTCATAAGACTACCTGCCCAGCATTAATGACCACATTTTGGTAACAATTGAAAGTAAATTTTGAAAGAAATGCATGTTTCCTTTAAAAAGCAACTACATACAGTATGTATGTCTTTAAGCACTTTCGGCGAAGTAGGATATAGATTAAAGCCTCCATCACCGCACCCATATACAGTAAAATGTAGTTGAAAAATCAATTGTTCCTTAAATTAAATGAATTGACTTGGGACTATGATCAGAGCTAAATATTTGTCAGCTTTTACACAACATCTCCTCAGCGGGCTGGACACAAAACAGGTAAAGGAAGAAAAGTAAATTGTCCACGTTGGACTAATTGTAAGTTGAAATACTCCCTGTGGAACGCTGTCACCCATTGATAAAATAATGAATTGATTTTGCAAAAGTATTGATCTCTTCTTGCCAGGCGTTGATGGACGTGGTTATAGGCTATCATATTGACAAAACGAAGCATCATTAGCCACACATGTCTGATCACATTCTTCTGTTTTATACCTCCACAGCACACTATAGTGGCACATAACTCTTTACATGTTCTTACAGCTGTAACAGGATGTGCAGAGGCCATGAACAGGACTGACTATAGTGAATGAAAGCAGTGATTTTGGTCAAAGTATTGGACATGAAGCATGTTTGGACTTTCAAACAAAATTTTGCAAACTGCAGACTTTGAGATCTATTGAGCAAGGAAGGTGAAACATGGTGCTCAAGATTTCCCTCTTGTGCTTTGCATTGGCTGTTAAACAGCCTGTACATGTAGAGTAAACCCACACATGGAGCTCTAGTACCACCCTTTGGACTAAACTCATACTGCAGTCAGTCTACTGAGAGAATTACTTTAAAAATCCTTGGTGAAAGGCATTTTAGCTCCCAACTCCAAGCTGCATGGTAATTCCAAGCAGAGTTTTAACAGTGGAAAAGTGGAGGAAATAACAACACTTAATTATCTTAATTTTCGAGTGTGCAGTTAATGTAGACTATTCTCCCACAATGCAAAGCACAAATGACATGTTGGGAGCTTGTGGTTGGGGAAACAGCTCGAAAGAAATCTTGAGGATCTTTTTTGTTAAGTTTATGTGAACCTTACTTACTGTACATCAGTGGTTGTATTGCATGATTTCCTTTTAACAGATCACAGTAAAGTACATTGCTTATTTTGTCATTAACTGCAAAACCAGTATTCTGTGACAAATATTATGTAGTAAATACTGTAAACAATAAGTATGTAGGAGAGAATTGGGACATAGCCTTTGACTTGTTATAGCAGGAAAAGCACAGCCATGTTTGTTTGTATCACACCTTTCAACAATGTGCTTTACATACAGTAAGACATAAAGGCATTAAGACAAGATGTAAAGGAAACACAAGGCAAGATAAAAAAATGTTTAAACTATATAAAGAGACACACATAAATAGGATTTTGAAAAGAAATAGGTTTTAAGCCCTGATTTTAAAGAACATCAAGTTTTCTTGGAATTTGTTCCAGATATATGTTGCATGAAAACTGAATGTCGCTTCTCTGTGTTTAGTTTTACAAGTATAACTAATACCATTAATAATGGCTGAATTTCATTTAGAGTCCATGTAAGCCATTCCAGTGAGCCCACATTCAATAAAACAAAAACAAAAGAAACCGAATCCATAGTATTTTGCTTAGAGGGTGACACTGATTATTAAAACATTACTGAAAGACCCACGAAAGCCAATTTTAAAATGCTATAACTGTTGCAAATAGGTGTTTGCTTCTGTAACTTGCTCCTGAACTAAAGACTGGTTAACTTTGCAGTTATATGAACGGCCATGGGATCACTTACAACAATTACTCAAATGATTTAATAGTTGCAGATACATTTTCTCTGCATCAACTAATTGATAAATCGACTACTTGTTGCAGCTGTAGTAGCTTTGAGTGGCCACTATCAAGGAGATGATTGTTGTAATATTCATATAAACTGGCCTCGGAGAACCCATGATTTTATCTAAATGACTGTTTACTCTAGCTGCTTATCACGACCTGCAAATTGTCCCACCTATCTTCTAATCACAAATACACTGTTACTCTTATCAGCTTAAGTAAATCTATTCGTCAGGGTGGTGCTGGCCTACCTGCTCAATTTGGGCCATGTCCATGTAGCCTGGCAGGAGTTCCTCTTGTTAAACCAGCACGGCACTGCGCAGCGCAGCAGCTGTGAGCAGCATCCCCACACCAGCTCCACTTTTATAGTCTGGGTTCTGCAGCACAGCGAACATTGCGGGAATAGATTTCCGAGACAAAACCTGCCCCTCAATTGATCCGACCTTGAAAGAAATAAATACATTGTCATCGATGACGCTCTTTGTTAATGCTTTTGTCGGCCGGGCAGAAGAGTGATTCACATCCAAACAGCCAACATCAATAGGCGCGCTATTAAGAGACACTCCTGTCATTACGCGGAGAAGGTTATCAATCCGACGTTTCTGACTCAACACTGCAGTCAATAACACGAACAAGTCCTACAACTGGACTTATTTAATGTCAGGCTTTAACATTAAAGTTAAACAGCTGATTGGTATGGACATATTCAGAAAATGATGGTGCAGTCAAATAACGTTCGCTCATTAGACTATTTACCTGTGCCCAGACTATTGCACCGTGCACAAGGTATTGGGTTTCCAGAGCTTTATTGTAGGGAGCCTGCACCTTCTTTATTGGGAAAAAAGGCCACGATGATTATTCAAACGTCTTGAAGACTATTGAGCTGCCAGAACAAGGCGCAGAGTCGACTATTTGAAAGTTATAGCTGCTTTCACGCTGTAAAAAGGAAGAAGGGGGGGTGGCTCCAGGGACCCCGTCACCGATAATTAGCGATCAATCACGAATTAGTTGAAAAGCTCGAAAAGAACACCGAGAGCACTATAAGATTCCAAAGATTCACTGCTCTCAAATAATTGCTTTGGATTTTTACAGGGAACCAAGGTCCCCGTTAGTTTATCGTGGTGTCTTATCAGTCCCATCAGGAGGGTCCCACCATGACAAAAATCCCTTTGAAATGTTTACTTGCTTCGTATTTCTTTCATAGACCGCTGCACATTAATACACATTAGATACTTTAAATTAGCCAAAGTCAACTGTAGAACTATCTTCTGGGCTAACTGATTAATTATTATTATGCATATCATATCATATTTGACAGTTAAACTAATCAGAAATGATCCTGTATAGAATATAACTGAATAGAGCATACCTGTGTCAACCCTCCTGTTTTTCCTGGGATTATCCTGTATTTTTCCTTCTATCCCGCAGTCCTCCCGTTTAAATATTTTCCCGTAATTATCCCGTATTTTTAACCTTTCAAAAATAAAAATAGGCCTGATTTAAAAAAGTGTACAGTGGTACAGTTGCCTCCGGTAAAGCAGGTAGCAGTATTATGTTTAACATTAGCTGAAAAACGTTATCCGCCAGTAAACACACAGAAGAAGAAAACAGGAACAATAACACAGAAGAAGACGACAACATATGGATGAGAGTCACAGTGAACGGGAGATAGATGGAGACGCAGTTGTACCTGCCAAACAAGTCAAAACTTTATGCAAGTACCTAGCCAAATGGGAGGAGACCTATACTTATTTAATAAAAAGCAGACTCAGGCAAACTCCTGCTCTTTGTAAAGTGTGCCATTCAGATGTTAGCATTGCACACGTCAGCAAGAAACATCGTCGAAGCACAAGCACGCCCAAGAGGCACAAAAACATACACTGTCAATGACTTCATTTGTGACAAGAACTGTTTGGAGGCAGACCAAGTGACCAAAGCTGAGGGAAAGATGTCGATGCTTTGCGCCAAAAATGATTTCATGTTTCCTGACTCTGCCATCGCAAGGAAGTCCTCGTCAGGGAAAACAAAAGCCACACAACTCATCCATCATCAAATGAATTGATAGATAAATAAAATACATAAATCTTATAAACATGTATGTACAAGTAATACATACTTTAAATAAACATGTATTTCCTGAATGTATTCTTCGTGTGCAAACACGTGACAAAACTGTGTGACATATGCGTGCGACACCATGTTGGATGATATACAAATCAACAATGGCGTCTAAAGCGAACTACAACAATACAACTCCGACTTCTTCAAAGTATTTTAACTCTCTGGAGTCCTCTGCAAAGGCAAGATTCAGAGAAAAAGTCCAAATTTGCAGCCCTGACCCGTACACGCTAAAACTGTCGGATTATATTGAGGGTTTAGATTCATTACCGCCGATTGAATATCCAGATATTGTGAACTATCTTGTACTACACACGTCGTGGGCAACCAACACACAAATGAAGGCATACAAGAGCTTAGATGCTTATAATGTCTTTGTTTCTGGCTGGGTTGGTAGTCTTCTTACCAAACCACTGAAAGATGACAGGGTGCTCGTCCATGCCCGTGTAAATCACTCTCAAAGAGCTCGAGATACACCGCTCAAGCCGTGGTTTGTGAGTGAGAAGAGCGGCGATGTTATCCTCACACACTGTGATTGTATGGCTGGATTAAGCGAAGCATGTTCTCACATTGGTGCTTTGCTTTTCGCAACTGAAGTAGTCTCAAGAATAAGCCAAACAAGAACATGCACAGAAGAAAAGAGCAAATGGCATCACATGTAAAGAAAGTGCCATATTTACCAGTCAGCGATATGGAGAAGTAAGGTCTTACAGTGTTCGGGTATATCATAAGCACAAATGTTTAACGTAAACATTGAAAACATAGCTTTAGCAGTGAGCTCTTACCAGATATAAAGTGGACGCCACACACACACGGGTGAATTGTGCTTTTTCTTCTGTTAAATCCTCACGAGTTATTTTGCTAAACCAGCGTACGGCGTTCAGTAGACAGCAATTCATCCCTCTTTTGTGGATTGTTGTTTTTGATGATTTTAGGAAATTTAAAGAACCGTTTCTCTGGGTCACGAGTAGCGTTATTACAACAATTATACACTGCGCACACGATTGCCATTTTCTTTCAATCTTAGACGTTTAAATACAAAGAAAATGATGAAACGTTGCAGCAACTCACACGCGTCTTGGTTGTGTATACCATCCAACATGGTTGACTTACGGGTTGGGAAATAAGCGTGACGTCACATGCACACAATCTATTGTCCGTGATCTCATTCTTTTGGTCATGACCCAGCCTTCGTGACCATAGGTGAGGGTAGGAACTAAGATTGACCGGTAGAGCTTTGCCTTCTGGCTCAGCTCTCTTTTCGTCACAATGGTGCGGTAAAGCGAATGCAATACTTCCCCCACTGCTCTGATTCTCCCTCCAATCTCTCGCTACACAAAAGGATGTTTGCATTTGTAAAGAAAATAATAAAATAATATTATATATATAATAATATTTGCACACTCTCTGGGTCCCTTTGTGTGGTTGGTTGTTCTATGTGTGATAGATTGATGATTATTCTAATGAACCATTTAAAACTATTTAATAAAGAACTGTAAATGGATAGTGATCAGTGTGAAAGCAAGACTTTTCTTCCTGGAAGAGTCTAAGCTGAATATACTTTTAGGAGAAGCAAAGGTAACAATCAAATGGTAACACAGTATTGTCCCACTGGGACATAAAAGTGGCATTTAAACAGATGCAGTATTAACAACACTGATTAGCCTTGTTCGGACATATTTGTGTTAATTTCAAAATCCAAAATGTCAAAATAGAGTGAAAAAGGTGACTCTGCAAAACAAACTTGATGCTGTAAATGAGATTTTTATTTTTGTTTCCTCATTCAAAAAGATTCACACAAAGGTTGTTCAAGTGTATAATAGTATTATGCAAGCTCATATCTTAAGTAATAAGAGAAAATCTTCATGAGGAAGTATCTGGTTACCAAGCAGGACATTTAAAGTGAAAGTGGATTCCCATGAGGAATGTCAACTCATACCTTGTCAGTCCTATCAACAAACAGTCTGTCTCCTCACTGTTTACATTAAGGGCCATGTATTAGGCTGTAATTTATATCTAAATGTGTGAAATACATAATCATACAGTTGAATCTGGCTTTGCTGTTGATTTCCAGTGGTGACTGATCCTTTAGTACATGTTATATTTAAGGATGATTTCGTCATTTGTGATGATCGTGGGCAACCAACGCACAAATGAAGGCATACAAGAGCTTAGATGCTTATAATGTCTTTGTTTCTGGCTGGGTTGGTAGTCTTCTTACCAAACCACTGAAAGATGACAGGGTGCTCGTCCATGCCCGTGTAAATCACTCTCAAAGAGCTCGAGATACAACGCTCAAGCCGTGGTTTGTGAGTGAGAAGAGCGGCGATGTTATCCTCGCCGCTCCTCTCACACACTTAAACATAGCTTTAGCGTGAGCTCTTACCAGATATAAAGTGGATGCCACACACACACGGGTGAATTGTGCTTTTTCTTCTGTTAAATCCTCACGAGTTATTTTGCTAAACCAGCGTACGGCGTTCAGTAGACAGTACTTCATCCCTCTTTTGTGGATCGTTGTTTTTGATGATTTTAGGAAATTTAAAGAACCGTTTCTCTGGGTCACGAGTAGCGTTATTACAACAATTATACACTGCGCACACGATTGCCATTTTCTTTCAATCTTAGACGTTTAAATACAAAGAAAATTATGAAGCGTTGCAGCAACTCACACGCGTCTTGGTTGTGTATACCATCCAACATGGTTGACTTACGGGTTGGGAAATAAGCGTGACGTCACATGCACACAATCTATTGTCTGTGATCTCATTCTTTTGGTCATGACCCAGCCTTCGTGACCATAGGTGAGGGTAGGAACTAAGATTGACCGGTAGAGCTTTGCCTTCTGGCTCAGCTCTCTTTTCGTCACAATGGTGCGGTAAAGCGAATGCAATACTTCCCCCACTGCTCTGATTCTCCCTCCAATCTCTCGCTACACAAAAGGTAGACAGTACTTCATCCCTCTTTTGTGGATCGTTGTTTTAGATGATTTTAGGAAATCTAAAGAACCGTTTCTCTGGGTCACGAGTAGCGTTATGACCACAATTATACACTGCGCACAAGATTGGAATTTTCTTTCAATCTTAGACGTTTGAATACAAAGAAAATTACGAAGCGTTGCAACAACTCACACGTGAACGGGCGCCGTCTTGGTTGTGTATATCATCCAACATGGTTGACTTACGGGTTGGGAAATCGTGATGTCACATGTACACGATCTATACCCGTTCCTTATGTGTTTACATTTACATTATATGGGTAGGGGCTGGGTGGCTGAGAGCTGTTAAGGTATGGACGGAGTCCGCCAGAAAATTTCCCTTATTTTGAAATTCCAATGTTGACAGGTATGGAATAGTGGAAACTGTCTCTAGTTCACAAAATTAGAAAAGCAGCACAAGAACATGTAACATACATATAAAACCCATATGGTTACAGGAACGTATTAAAACGTTTAAACATGTATGTATTACCTAAGTAAAAAAAGATGTAAAATAATCTCATCAATGTCAAGTAAAAATTATGAGATGGTAAGTAAAAAGTTAGATAGCCTATACTATCTTGTAATTGTAGGTATATTCAAAATTATATATATATATATATATATAGTCTGGTGATCATCCTCTGTGTTTTTTTTTACTACCAGCAAACACTTTTACATTACACATTTCAAAATAGAAATGTAGCAAATAATTAATAGGATATGTTGGCAACTTTGTTTTTCTGTCATGAAAATGTACTTTTGTTGTATATTGACTAAAGATTTGTGAGGATATCTTTGAAACAGGGAGTGTTATTATTGCTTGTTTGTGGAAGTGCCCAAAACTGCAGATTATCGAATGGCTATCGAATATCGAAGTACTCATGACCACCGTATGGAGGCTATATTTTAATCTCATAAAAAAAGTCTGATAAAATATACTAGAAATTATGAAATCTGATTAATAATTAAATGATTAACTATAAACACAATGACCATATCAATAGCAAGTAATGTTATGGTGTTGTGAAGGTGAGGACCCAAATGCAACAGGCAGACGATGATTATAACAAAAAGAGAGCTTTATTTACAAAAAGCTTATGAAAATACAAAGTAATAAATCATACTGAAAATCACAGACGTATAGACGAGGTAGAGACGAGGTAGCCACAATGGAAACACGAGGGAGAACACGAGCAGGACACAGCTCTGCGTACACGTGCACATACGCGTGTAGAACAAAGGGGACATATAAAGCGGGAGCTTCAAGTCTTATCTCTGTGTGTGTTGCTGTGTTAAAAAGGAAACTGTTTCACTGTTGTGAAACTTGTTTACTTTGGACAGGCGCTCACGTCCTCTGCCATTAAAGAAGCAGGTCCAGTGATCAGAGAGCCACCCAATGCTGCGGGATGCAGTGGCATGCTTTCCGCTGGGCCGATGCCGTTGGGAAGCGTGCCACCGGGAGGGTCCGTCGAGGGAAGAGATGAACAAGAGAAAGAACACAGGGCCTACGTGCGAAAAGGTGATGTCAGGTTGCAGAAAGTGAGGGAGCGTCTAGACACAAAGGATCATGGGAAATTGAGTCCAATAGCTCAATTTCCATACTGTGTGGGTCCCAATATAATTGACTAGTCTGGAGGTGATAGTGAGTCAGTATAGCTCCAGTCTGTCCTGAGTACAGAGGGAGAAGAAGTACAGCTGTCTGACTCGGGCAGACTCAGAGCTCGTCAATATTACATCCATGATCCCTGAACGTTTTGATAGTTTGTTTTGATTAAATCCAAAGTGGCAGAAACATTACACGGACTGTACGTCTCCCAATGCCACATTAAACACACATAACTAAGCCTCATGTGAAGATTATAAGACTGTGGCAGTGGGGTGTGGTAGGTAGTAAAACATACAAAGTAAATATGTCAACATTAGAAGAGAGATGTATAGTTGTAGAATACAATACACAAGATAAAGAATACACTATAATACTGTGAGTGTGTCCTTCACTCACTCATTAAAAATGACGGGCCAAGAGGAGGTTGGGTGAAAAACAAACAGGCTTTTTCTTTAGTTCTTTAGCCTTCCGGCTAACACGGGTAACATCTGCCTCACACAATGCTCACAGCTAAAATGGGGGTGGCTGCTCCAGTTGGTCATGTCTTCTTGTCTTGGACCCAGCATACTGCAAGTGACTAGAAACAGGTTTTCCCACCACGCCTATACTAAGTGACTGATATTGTCCAGCTGACTGATCTCCGGCTGAGTCACTCCCACCTCTCCCCCATAACCACACACCACTGCAACAAATACTCTAAAGCGTAGAATACAATAAATATGACAAACTACTACAACTAAAACATAATCAAATTAACATACTCTAGTTGTTTTTTAATAACTGATGGTTTTGGTGATTGATGAATTTAGGTTGTATGGACCCAGTAGAAGGGGTGAAAAACTGCCCCCGTATTTATTTAGAGCAGGTGGTGGAATTACACATTGAACCTTTAACAAACAGGAAGAGGGAAGTTGCTTTAAGTGAGGATGATGTGTTAATGTTGCTTAATGTTTCTATTGTTCATGATTGTAACATATTGTCTTGTGTCTATGACAAGATTTTGAAATGACAAATGACTCTGCTGGGTGTCGGCCTCAGGTGTTGTGATTGGTTGTTTCAGCATGACCTGATATGTGGAGGAAACTATATATTTTACTGACAGGAGTCTTTCCAACACAACAACTAGGGAGGAGAAACTTGAGAAAGAAAAGGATTCACTATCAGATCTCCTGCACCCTTACAGGTATGTTACAGCTTTGAGTGATACGATCATGTAACAAACATTATTTCAAGAGAGAGTTTTTAATATTTGACATGAGGTGGTACTGTAGGCCTGTAGTCATCTCTGACCATTCGATTTGCAGCCTGCAGAGTTTAAATCCACACATTTCACTTCAGTTTTTTGCTTTTATTTATTTAAAAGTCACAAAGACAGGAGACTGTTTCCACCTGAGGGATTAGAGATGAATGGAGCCGAGTTGAAAATGATTTATAAAAAATTTACAATCGTGTAAAAACTTGTGTGATGCTGAAGTGACATTTTACTGTTTTTGTGAAAAACGTATTTTTTTAATTTTAATGACTATATTTTTAATTTCTTTGTCTCTGTAGTTCACTTTTCAGGTTCAGAGTGTCAGAATGATGACTCCTGCTCTCCTCTCTGCAGCTCTGCTGCTGCTGCTGCTTCCTGGGGTCCCAGCTTCAAGTAGGCTGCAGAATAGCTTCAAAATCTATTTAAAATGTTTTTATTATTACTGAATACAACAATTTATTCAACCATGGCCATTAAGAATAATTAAATGTTTAGTATTGTAGTTACATGATATTGTTTATTCTTCACTTTATTTATTTATCTTTCAGATTGTACAACTTCCATTAGTGTCCTGGTGACAAACTCTGTAACAAGCTGTACAGCCAATCAGACCTACAGCACTTGTGTGGTTTTCAGAGGGATATTGCTGGGTGGACTGAGGAGACTGCAGGAATCTAATGAAGGATTTGAGTAAGATCATCACATCAGCTGTTAGCATGAGTCGTCCACTTTAAGTAATAACATGCATACAATCAAATGCTTCAGAATTCACTATCAAATAGTGTTATTTTATGAAATTGATGGGAAAATGTATCAGTGGATTTACAGTAGTCATTAATGGAGACTTCAATGGTAAAATATGTTTACAAATCCATCAGGTGTGCAGCTCTTCTTACTTACTACAAAAACATTTTTAACTCATCTATGTTCTTTCTACCTCTCCGCTCCCACCCGGACTCTTTCAATGAGTCTGCTATAAAGTCTGAGTGAAACCGCAAGGAACTTTAACATAAAAGTCATGTCTAAATGACAAAGCCATCTCCTTAACAGATAGATAAAGCCCGTAATCTTGTGTATTCCATGTCCTTCATGAAGTCTCCTCCTGTTGTCCTTGCAGGTTCACCTACACAGAGGATCCAAACTATGGCCCATTCCTCCAGAGTGTGAACGGCTTGGCTGGAAGTACAAACGAACGTACCTATTGGGAGCTGCTGGTCAAGAACGAAAATAACACCATCAGACCTAATGTTGGTGAGTCAACATTTTTACAGTCAGCATCCACTCTATGTTGTTCTTACTGTTGAGCAATTGTGGACTACTCATGTCCACGGTCGGGTAAATGACGGAAGAAGGATAGCGCAGCAAACAGGCTTTAATTCAACACAAATGTTCGCAACAGACAGGGGCTTCGCCTGCTCTTCGGCTTAGCTGCTCTGTGGCTCAGCTGCTCTGTGGGTCCAATTCTCGGCTGGGATCCAGCCTACTGCAAGAGAACGGAACCAGGCCATAACCATGCATTTATTATGTGACTGATTACCTGATTCCATTCAGCTGTCTGGCCTGCAGCTGGGACACTCCCGTCTCTCCACAGCAGCCAGCGCCCTAACCACACTTCACTGCCACATCAATGTATATCTTGTTTTATCTTGATCTTCTCTTCTGTTTTGCAGGTATTGGATGTTACATTCCAAGTACAAATGACGAAATCATCCTTAAATATAACATGTACTAAAGGATCAGTCACCACTGGAAATCAACAGCAAAGCCAGATTCAACTGTATGATTATGTATTTCACACATTTAGATATAAATTACAGCCTAATACATGGCCCTTAATGTAAACAGTGAGGAGACAGACTGTTTGTTGATAGGACTGACAAGGTATGAGTTGACATTCCTCATGGGAATCCACTTTCACTTTAAATGTCCTGCTTGGTAACCAGATACTTCCTCATGAAGATTTCCTCTTATTACTTAAGATATGAGCTTGCATAATACTATTATACACTTGAACAACCTTTGTGTGAATCTTTTTGAATGAGGAAACAAAAATAAAAATCTCATTTACAGCATCAAGTTTGTTTTGCAGAGTCACCTTTTTCACTCTATTTTGACATTTTGGATTTTGAAATTAACACAAATATGTCCGAACAAGGCTAATCAGTGTTGTTAATACTGCATCTGTTTAAATGCCACTTTTATGTCCCAGTGGGACAATACTGTGTTACCATTTGATTGTTACCTTTGCTTCTCCTAAAAGTATATTCAGCTTAGACTCTTCCAGGAAGAAAAGTCTTGCTTTCACACTGATCACTATCCATTTACAGTTCTTTATTAAATAGTTTTAAATGGTTCATTAGAATAATCATCAATCTATCACACATAGAACAACCAACCACACAAAGGGACCCAGAGAGTGTGCAAATATTATTATATATATAATATTATTTTATTATTTTCTTTACAAATGCAAACATCCTTTTGTGTAGCGAGAGATTGGAGGGAGAATCAGAGCAGTGGGGGAAGTATTGCATTCGCTTTACCGCACCATTGTGACGAAAAGAGAGCTGAGCCAGAAGGCAAAGCTCTACCGGTCAATCTTAGTTCCTACCCTCACCTATGGTCACGAAGGCTGGGTCATGACCAAAAGAATGAGATCACGGACAATAGATTGTGTGCATGTGACGTCACGCTTATTTCCCAACCCGTAAGTCAACCATGTTGGATGGTATACACAACCAAGACGCGTGTGAGTTGCTGCAACGTTTCATCATTTTCTTTGTATTTAAACGTCTAAGATTGAAAGAAAATGGCAATCGTGTGCGCAGTGTATAATTGTTGTAATAACGCTACTCGTGACCCAGAGAAACGGTTCTTTAAATTTCCTAAAATCATCAAAAACAACAATCCACAAAAGAGGGATGAATTGCTGTCTACTGAACGCCGTACGCTGGTTTAGCAAAATAACTCGTGAGGATTTAACAGAAGAAAAAGCACAATTCACCCGTGTGTGTGTGGCATCCACTTTATATCTGGTAAGAGCTCACGCTAAAGCTATGTTTTCAATGTTTACGTTAAACATTTGTGCTTATGATATACCCGAACACTGTAAGACCTTACTTCTCCATATCGCTGACTGGTAAATATGGCACTTTCTTTACATGTGATGCCATTTGCTCTTTTCTTCTGTGCATGTTCTTGTTTGGCTTATTCTTGAGACTACTTCACTTGCGAAAAGCAAAGCACCAATGTGAGAACATGCTTCACTTAATCCAGCCATACAATCACAGTGTGCGAGGATAACATCGCCGCTCTTCTCACTCACAAACCATGGCTTGAGCGGTGTATCTCGAGCTCTTTGAGAGTGATTTACACGGGCATGGACGAGCACCCTGTCATCTTTCAGTGGTTTGGTAAGAAGACTACCAACCCAGCCAGAAACAAAGACATTATAAGCATCTAAGCTCTTGTATGCCTTCATTTGTGTGTTGGTTGCCCACGACGTGTGTAGTACAAGATAGTTCACAATATCCGGATATTCAATCGGCGGTAATGAATCTAAACCCTCAATATAATCAGACGGCTTTAGCGTGTACGGGTCAGGGCTGCAAATTTGGACTTTTTCTCTGAATCTTGCCTTTGCAGAGGACTCCAGAGAGTTAAAATACTTTGAAGAAGTCGGAGTTGTATTGTTGTAGTTCGCTTTAGACGCCATTGTTGATTTGTATATCATCCAACATGGTGTCGCACGCATATGTCACACAGTTTTGTCACGTGTTTGCACACAAAGAATATGGGTTTTCTCAGGCTGAGATAGGGTGAGAAGCTCAGCCATCCGTGAGAGACTCGGAGTAGAGCCGCTGCTCCTTTACGTTGAAAGGAGCCGGTTGAGGTAGTCTGGGCATCTAGTAAGGATGCCACCTGGGCGCCTCTCTAGGGAGGTGTTCCAGGCACGTCCAGCTGGGAGGAGACCCCGGGGAAGACCCAGGACTCGGTGGAGAGATTATATCTCCTCACTGGCATGGGAACGCCTCGGGATCCCCCAGGCGGAGCTGGCGGATGTGGCGCGACAAACTATTTAGCTACTTGTGGGATGTAGTTGTTTTGCTGTGTTAAGAGTTTTGAAAAATTAACTTAAGTTACCAATTGTAAAAAACTGCAACTGTAGAAGACAATGAGGAAGATTTCAAATTTGCCAGGACCTTGTGTCAAAGTTGTAAATGCTTCATCATGCTTACCTTGAGGAATTAGAATCAGGATGAATGCTCCTCAGTAAGATAAAAGTACTGCATACTGAAATGAAAAGTATTTATCTTCCCTGAAATGTGTATAAAAAAGATATATAATATAACAATGTCTGTACGCTCACCACTACAGTAAGCCTATCCATCCATCCATCCATCCATCGTCAACCGCTTATCCGGGATCAGCTCCAGTAAGGAACCCCAATCTTCCCTTCTCCGGGCCACATCCTCCAGCTCCGACTGGGGGATCCTGAGGCGTTCCCATGCCAGTGAGGAGATATAATCTCTCCACCGAGTCCTGGGTCTTCCCCGGGGTCTCCTCCCAGCTGGACGTGCCTAGAACACCTCCCTAGGGAGGCGCCCAGGTGGCATCCTTACTAGATGCCCAGACTACCTCAACCGGCTCCTTTCAACGTAAAGGAGCAGCGGCTCTACTCCGAGGCTCTCACGGATGGCTGAGCTTCTCACCCTATCTCTAGGGAGACGCCAGCCACCCGTCTGAGAAAACCCATTTCGGCCGCTTGTACCCGTGATCTCGTTCTTTCGGTCATGACCCAGCCTTCGTGACCATAGGTGAGGGTAGGAACGAAGATCGACCGGTATATTGAGAGCTTTGCCTTCTGGCTCAGCTCTCTTTTCGTCACAACGGTGCGGTAAAGTGACTGTAATACCGCCCCCGCTGCTCCGATTCTCCGGCCAATCTCTCGCTCCATTGTCCCCTCACTCGCGAACAAGACCCCGAGGTACTTGAACTCCTTTACTTGGGGTAATGGCTCATTCCCTACTCGGAGTAGGCAATACACCGGTTTGCCTGCTGAGAGCCATGGCCTCAGATTTGGAGGTGCTGATCCTCATCCCAACCGCTTCACACTCGGCTGCGAACCGATCCAGTGACGGTAAGCCTAGTTGTAACTAAACCACAAGCCACCCTTACTGCTAAGAAATCAGGTGTAAGCAATACTTAATGTGGGGCTGCAAGCTAACTATCATTGCTCAGTTTATTGACTAAAGTCCTTCATCCAGTTACATTATATAGTTAAAATGACTGAGATCTAAAAAGTGTATCCTAAAAATGTGACTTTAAACTGGAGAAAAAATGCTTCTGGCAGACAACCACAGCACTGAGAGCATGCTCAAAGGGGATACAAAACCATTACAAGGGACCAAATGTAACGGACTGTTAACCTTAACAAATTACAGATTTTCTCTGAGTTTCAAAAATAGTTGGAAATTCGGAAAAATTCCATATTATATGGAAGATTAGATCATAATCACAGGTCTGCGCTCTGTAGTTTATATACTGTTTTCCTGTTCCTTGGCATAGCATTGAAAAAACACAAAAGACTCAAAATGCCATAAACACACACAAACCAAAATCCAATTAAAAAGCAGCATCAGTCTAAACCAGGGGTCACCAACCTTTTGGTTATTGAGAGCAACTTCAAGTGTACTGAATAATACAAAGATCAATATCACAAATGATACATTTGTCTCAGTGTGCTTTACAGACTGTACAGGTTACGACACCCTCTGTCCTTAGACCCTCGCATCGCACAAGGAAAAACTTCCTAAAAGAAACCCCATAATTAAAGGGGGAAAAATGGAAGGAAGGAAAAATTGACTGTGTGCTCTGCATGTGTGACCATTAAAAAGAGGGTTTCATCCCTCCGATTCTATTCTATATATATATATATATATATATATATATATATATATATATAATGATAACATTATCATTAATAATAATCATAATAAATATTCCTGTATGTGAAGAGACTGTCTGATCACATGTTAATGATTCATCACAATAATTATTAACAATGATTTATGGTAGGAAACACAGATATATGTAAACATGCAACATTATTTATTTATGTTCTCAATCTATTTCAACATTTGAAAGTCACAGTTATCACATCTCTGATATTTTTGTAAATATCTTTATTGACAGTTTTGTATGAATGAGCACATTTGAAGCATTTTGTTCAAAATCACACCAGTTATATTTTAGTACAAAGTATCACTTCTGTAAAAACATTTAGGAAATCATTAACTGTCACATCTTCACATCATATCCTGTTTGTACAAACCACTAACTTTGTAACATCAGAGAGAGTGGAGATCACATCGGAACCTTTCTTCTTGTCTTTAGAACAGTGTTTTCAATAACATCATTACACCTTTCAAGACCTCTCCGTCCGAAAAGGCTTTCTTGTACTTTATTAAAACATGTGCAGCTCTAAATGAAGCTTCGTTGCTTTGTGTGACTTGTTCACCGGCCTCGTGAAAAGAGATGCTGCTGTCCAAAGCTGCCTTTAACTCACGGCTTGTTCTGCCCGCAGTGCTGCAGGTGGGTAGTTAGTTAGTTAGTTAGCATGGTAGTTAGCATGGTAGCTTCTGTGATACGTACCGAAGTGTCTCCACAATGTGCCGCTTTGCCGTCGCTCCGCAAATGAGACATACACACTTTTCTTTCACTGTTGTAAAAAATACTTCTTCCTCCCAATCATTGTGAAAATAGTTATTTTTCTTTAACTGTTCTGCCATGTTTAGCATAAAAACGCACCTCGCGCCCCATCGTAGCTGCTCCCGCTAGCTTGTCTCAACGAAAAAGGAAATGGAGCTTTAGTTTACAGGGTCAGAGTTCATACATACATACAACATTTTTGTTTTTTTTAATTCTATATTCAATATTTTAATTTTAAAATAAATAATAATTCAAGTGTTATTGATTAAAAAAAAAAAAAACAGCAAAACAATTAAATACAAATTTTAGACGGAGCTCCATGGTGACTAGTGCTTTTTTTAGAACATGCCCTGCTGGCGACCAAGTGCCTGCGGGGGCACCGCGTTGGTTACCCCTGGTCTAAACAAAGGGATCAGTATCTGCCATTAGCCTATGAATTCAAATACTTTTCTGTTAACCACTGGCTGTATTTAGTAGAGTAGTAGTAGTCGTAGTAGTAGTCACTAGTTGTTTTTGGTTTGCATTTGCGGATATTGATTGCCGTTTACATTAGCCAATAGCACTGAATGTGTGTCACAACCCCGACCAAATTTCTGATTGACAGTAGCTACGAGCTCAACATGAAGGACAGTCTGCTCTCTTTTGTCTGAACCCCGAAAACGGTCCCCTCAGTCAGCTGATGATGAAGCTAACCAACCATGCTCCCATCAGTACGGATTCAAAACACCACAGAATAAGTTTTTATGAATCAATCAAAAATATCGTAAGAACAATGTAACAATGAAACAAAAACTAAACCAAACCCTAACCAAACTAGACTAAATTGTTATTTGAAAAGACAGGTTTAGGCCCATAAGCAGGCTGATATATCATAACTTTAAAGTGTTTCTCAAACTGTTTAAAAATTACTAGTATAGACTAGAGTGTAGCATAGATGAATTGTAGGTATTGTAGGTTCGTTTTATGATCTTACTTCATAAATTATCTGCGCGGTCAATTTGAGCAGTCAACTGACGAGATGGATCGATGGCTCAAGACAGGGTCAGTTAAAAGAAAATGAAATCAACAATCTGAAGCGACAGTGAAGGTGCATCGTCCTGATGCAGGTGATTCAGCCGCTACAAGTGGTTGAGCCGCAGTGACAAGTGGTTTTGTGCGTAACTGAGTCCCAGGAGAGCGGTTCGCCGTCCAACCACCACCCGCCTGAAAGCTGTGAAACTCGGCTTGAACGTGGAAAGTCCAGCGCTAAAGTGAAAAGAAAATATCACAGCGACTACATAAAATCTGGATTTTTTTTGGACTCAAGATGAAGAGGATCCCAATCCACACTGTTGTGCTACGAGTCGTTGGCGAACGAGGCTATGAAACCCGCCAAACTCAAGCGACATTTTGAGAGTAAACACAAAGATTACATTGGGAAACCTTTAGGATTTTTTGAGAGAAAACATAATGAATTTAAGAAACACATGACGAAGGTGCCGTCAGTTTTTTGCACCGGCGAAACATGTGGTGCATTATCTCTCAGTAGCAAATGATCTTGCTGTGGGTAAATTGCGGCTCTGTTCGCTCAGACATGAACTCAGTAATAAATGTAGTCTACGTTTCATATGATGTGTAAAATCTATCACTATTTACCGTTTAAATCGCATATGAACGAAATGCTTGTAGAATTCGTATTTTTATTTGTATTGTTGATTTAATGTGTGAGTTTGAGAAACACTGTTATATATATGCTGCTTTGGCAACAACATGTTTTGTTAATGCCTATAAAGCTAATTGAAGTCAATTGAATTGCATTGAAACGACAAGACGAAGGAACACAACACCAGCCTCTGGAACCGACAGATGGCAGATACTGGTGGAGTAATTGTTTTTGGTGAATGGGACTTCTTGCATCCACTGTTGGAGCAAGGTAGCGATGCAGTGGATGAAATATATGTGGGTTAAGCCATTCTGATTTAAGTGCTCTCTGTTAAATTCACAGTAAAGTTGACACATTTCTTCATCCCTTCTAGCTGGTTCAACTATAGTCAACTACAGTGTGTGTGAGACAGAGAGAGACAGTATTGTACATTGAGACCATAATGTCTCTATCCAGGAGCAAACAGAAGAAGCTAATACATACAAGTATTATCGGCTATACATTATGAACAACATTACATGCAAACGATTAATACCAAGCGTGAACTGTGTTCACTGTACAATGCATTACATTTATTTAGGCCCATCCCATTTGCCTTTGATCTGGGGGTTGTGTTGAAAAGATCCAAAAACTGTCGGTGTTACGGCCACGACCAATACTGTCTGTTTTATTTATCTGTGATTATTCTGTGGATGCATGCACCTTTGTTTCCCTATTATGTATGCAGATTATGAATGTGTGACCCCCGGCCTTTGATTGGCTGCAGCGATACCTCTCCTCCCACCTGATGAAGATGGGCTGTGTCTCAATTCAGGGGCTGCAGCCTTCGCAGGACGTAGCCTTCGCGGTCTTCAGAGGCCAGGATCTCTGTAGACCGCGAAGACTGAACCGAGCGGTCTACGAAATGAGACGGTCCGGTCTACGGGGGACTTCCTGGTACGTCACCTAGCGTCACCGTCGCCTAGCGTCACCGTCCCCTAGCAACTCTCTGAAGCTATCAAGCACAGTTGACGGCTTACTTTAATTATTTGTTCCCAGAAAACGGAACTAGAGATAATACTTTGATTTTTTTTATTTTCAATCATTATTGAAGATATGCTTTATCACCGGCGATAATGTATTTTAGATGATGCATCAGGAGGCACCAGGGGCTTTATTGTGGCAGCCCATCCAAGTCCAGCAGCAAACGTTATCTGTATATACTGTAAATGTTATATTGTTTTATAATACTTTTGTTTATAATAATCATTCAATCATTTTCTTTGTTCGATCATTCATTTCCATTCATTGATAGGTAGTTTCTAAATTAAATAATCCCTTTTCTAAATTAATAAATCATATGTACAAAATAAATCCTTCTCAAACCTTGAAATCAATCATTACTTTTCATTTATAGTTCATGTAAATTAAATACACAATATATTCATCATTAAATATATTATTTATTTCAATTAATTTACATTTCATTTGTCAACAAGTGTCTCCAGCAGAGAGACGAGTCTGTCCATCCTCTCCCTGCTCTCCATCCTCTCCTCTCCTCTGCCTCTGTCTCCTTCTCCCTAAAACAAAACAAAATGTTAGAGCAAGTTTAGCTATACACCACTAAACAAAAGCAGATTAAGTTGCAAAATAAGTACACATATTACACATATTATAAATAATAAAATACGTATAATCAATCTGTACGATTGCACTGGGCTTTTTAAGTGATATTCAAAAAATGTTGTCAGAAAACCAAGCAGGTAATATGAAGTATAAATTATCTATACAATCGCCACAATCTATGTAAAATATCAATCAACAATTACAACTCTTAGGTTTGAAAGTTAAGGGCTAACTTAGGTCGGATGCCTGCAGCCAAGCAGCCGCTCCTAACAGCTGCTGAGCAGCTAGCTTAACTAGCATCGGCACTAACGTCCCGTAACTTAACCGTCATTTTAGCAACATTTTATAACATTTGTATCGTTAGCTATTCGAGCAAGTTGAAAGCCAATACTTATATTTAAAAGTATATCCATTTGCCGCTACTGCTGGGTCGAGAGGCGCCATTTTTCGTCAGAATGTTTTTCTCTGGGCGCGCAATGAATCTTGGGATACCTGAGGCCGTGAAGGACACATCAGATGTATCCTGCATATCTGGCAAAAGAAGACCGCATTTGTCGGCTGCATCTCAAGGAGTCGCCGAAATGGGACACCCCTGTCGCGGCCGCTGTGACGTAATCGGTCTACAAATGCTGCCCGCGAAGGCTGTGTAGCCCATGAATTGAGACAGTTGAGATTGGAGCGTACCTGTTCCGGTCCTCCAATTCGAGGCACGCTGGAGAGACCAGAAGATACAACTGCCCGGCCAGCTCCACAGTCGGGGCTGGTGTTGTCAGCCTACGCATGTCTTCTGTGGGGTTCTGAGACTGTCGCGCTCTTACATAGAGTATATTCAATGTTGTATATTGAACATGGCATATTGTGTTTCGTGTTTCGTGCAAGCTGTTCGCATTCCTTAGGTTGTGATAGTTTGATCGCCACCTTGTAGTACAAGCTGTTTACAGATATGTGTTAAGTACGTTAGGTGCTTCGGTGCTGTTTATGCTTTGTTCATATTTTATATTAATCCAGTTTTCACCCCGAGTTGTGTTTTACAATTGTTTAGGTTGGGGTTTATTTTTGTTTGTTTGGCTTTGACGCCTCGTTGCTCTTATGTTAAGAGCCCTCCCTGTGTTCAATTTTGTCTCTTTAAAAGCAATTGAAATTGCCAATTGTTCCTATTATATTAATAAATATATCTTATTTACCATAAACATCTGGTTGTATGTTACTCCCTTTTCCCTTGCCGAGCCGGGTCGTAACAGTCGGTGAGTGGAAAATAAGAGGAGTTCTTTGCAGAATTGTGTATCCAGGACAGCAAACAGTCATGACTGACTAGTGCAGTATAGGGGTGGGCGAAAATTTGGTATCGGCCAGATACCAAGTAAATACAGGGCCAGTATTTCCGATACCAATACCGATACTTTTTACTTAGAAAAGCAGCTTATCTACTTTCGTGTAGAGCAGGGGTATTCAACTAAAATTCAAAGGGATCCAGTTAGAGAAACATTTCCCTGGGTGAGGTCCGTGCGACGGGGGTGCGTAGCGGGATCTATTTGAGAGGGAGGCGCGGGGGCAGAGTGATAATGATGAGCGTGAAGTGAGCGTGAAGTGAACGAGAGGAGCGGTGTTAATACTTACTTAGTTTGCAGTGCACATGCAAAACCACAATGATTTAACAGGAGTTGTGTACTGAACGTAAAGAAGAGAAACTGAAACTTAAGTATCGATCTTATCACGCAAGTATTGATCGATACCAATACCAACGTTGGTATCGATACATCGATATTATAGATCGATCCGCCCACTACTTGTGCAGTAGTCTTGTTGCAAGCTGATTGGCAGAAGCAGAGTATAGTAGACGGGCTCAGATGTAAGGTTGTTCAAAATCTTGTAGTTAAAATGGTAAATGAGCAAAAAAGGGCAAAACATTGTCTATTCCTTTTTGTCCTGAAATTTCAGTATGCTCTTCTTTGACATTTTGATATTTAACACAAGAAAAACATATTTAATATAATTTTTTAATTGAGGCATACTAAATGAAAATGTTTGATCCCATTAAATCAGTCTCTTATGAATAACCACTGTAACAGATTATGTTCCTATACCAACTCTCATGCTAACAGATCCAACATGGAACTAAACAGAAGGGAAATATCTCCACCATCAAAATAAATCAGAGGATAAAACATTGTTTTACCTGAAAATAAGTGGATGTGGACATTGTAGTATCTCCAAACCAGTTGATGGAAACGCTCCTAATTCGCAAATTTCTTATTGCAACATTTCAAAAGTTTGCTTAGATTTTGAATGGAATTCTATTTGTGATGCTCCCTGCAATAAAAAGTGACATTTCAAAAGTAGTTTGGCCTTCTGTCCGAACACTTAGACTGCAGAAACACACACACATACACATTCATCACTAAACATTTAACAAAGATGCATGTTGTGTGATCACTTATGAAATACATTGTCAAACAGTCGATTCCAACAGTTGCTCTGATCTCATGTTGACAGTGGCTGCTGAATCTTCACCACTCTGTAAATTTCAGGATGATTTGCTCATCTGCTCTGGGAATGTAACATCCAATACCTCCAAAAAAAGAAAATTTAATTATATAAAGTTTATTAGAATCTGGTTTACAGTAAAGTTACGTTTTAAGAAAGGATGATTGACAGATTTTTGCGTAGTTGACTTACCAACGTCAGGTGTTATGATATTGCCATCTGCAGTCCTGACCAGCAGCTGCCAGTATGTATGGTCTTTATCATTTCCAGCCACTCCATTCACACTCTCCAGGTACGGGCCATAGTTTGGATCCTCTGAGTAGGTGAACCTGCAGGACCAAACAGAAGAACAATTGACATCCACCAAGTAAGTTATATTGAATGTGAACAGCTGCTGTCACTATGAGCAACCACAGAAGCATTGGGCATATTGTCATCAGTGCCCTACTCTTCAAATGTAACTACTTTAGGCAAATGTGCTTTTATCAGGCTAAATGATCAAGTTAATTCTCATCCAAAATCTAATCAAATGTATTTATATAGCCCAATATCACAAATGATACATTTGTCTCAGTGTGCTTTACAGACTGTACAGGATACGACACCCTCTGTCCTTAGACCCTCGCATCGCACAAGGAAAAACTTCCTAAAAGAAACCCCATAATTAAAGGGGGAAAAAATGGAAGAAACCTCAGAGAGAGCAACTGAGGAGGGATCCCTCTCCCAGGAAGGACATACGTGCAATAGATGTCGTGTGTACAGGATAAACAACATAGTACAAATACAACATTTGACAGAAATTATGTTGTGTTTAAAAAAGAGAAAGTATGGATGAATTCAGAAAAAAATTCAAAAAGGCTTCCCGGTGTCCAGCAGGACCAGGGCAGCAGGCGCAACCACGATTCATGATCCTGACGTAAACTTTATCAGTGGCAACCTGCCACATGAGAGACACAGAAACTCCGGGGATGATGCCCCGGATGCTGTGTTAGTAACATACATTTACATAAACGCATACAGATAGAGAGGGAGAAGAAGAGAGAGGGAGGGGAGGAGAGAGGAAGAGAAGGAGGAGAGCAGGGAGGTGTCCCCCGGCAGTCTAAGCCTACAGGACTGTCTCAGAAAATTAGAATATTGTGATAAAGTTCTTTATTTTCTGTAATGCAATTAAAAAAACAAAAATGTCATGCATTCTGGATTCATTACAAATCAACTGAAATATTGCAAGCCTTTTATTATTTTAATATTGCTGATTATGGCTTACAGCTTAAGAAAACTCAAATATCCTATCTCTAAATATTAGAATATCATGAAAAAGTATACTAGTAGGGTGTTCAACGAATCACTTGAATCGTCTAATAACTCGAAACACCTGCAAGGGTTTCCTGAGCCTTGAAAAACACTCAGCTTGGTTCAGTAAACTAAATCACAAGTATGGGGAAGACTGCTGATCTGACTGCTGTCCAGAGGACCATCATTGACACCCTCCATCAGGAGGGTAAGACACAAAAAGAAATTTCTCAAAGAGCAAGCTGTGCACAGAGTGCAGTTTCAAAGCACATCCACAAAAAGTCTGTTGGAAGGGGGAAATGTGGCAGGAAACGCTGCACAACCAAGAGAGATGACCGCAGCCTTAACAGCATTGTGAAGAAGAGTCGCTTCCAGAATTTGGGGGAGCTTCAAAGACAGTGGACTGAAGCTGGAGTCCAGGTATCAAAAGCCACTGTTCACAGACGTGTCTGGGAAATGGGCTACAATAGCCGTATTCCCATGGTCAAGCCACTTCTGAACTCAAGACAACGGAAGAAGCGTCTGACTTGGGCTATGGAAAAGAAGCACTGGACAGTTGCAGAATGGTCCAAAGTCCTCTTTTCAGACGAAAGCAAGTTTTGTATTTCATTTGGAAGTCAAGGCGCCAGAGTCTGGAGAAAGGCTGGAGAGGAGCAAAATCCAAGTTGCTTGAAATCCAGTGTGAAGTTCCCACAGTCAGCGATGGTTTGGGGAGCCATGTCAGCTGCTGGTGTTGGTCCACTGTGTTTCATCAAGCCCAGAGTAAATGCAGCTGTGTACCAAGAGATTTTAGAGCACTACATGCTTCCGTCTGCTGAAAAGCTCTATGGAGATGAGGAATTCATTTTCCAGCATGATCTGGCACCTGCCCACAGTGCCAAAACCACCAGTAACTGGTGTACTGACCATGGCATTACTGTCCTCGATTGGCCTGCCAATTCCCCTGACCTGAACCCCATAGAGAATATGTGGGGTATTGTGAAGAAGAAGCTGAAAGACACCAGACCCAACAATGCTAATGAGCTAAAGGCCGCTATTGAAGCATCCTGGGCATCCATAACACCTCAGCAATGCCACAGGCTGATTGCCTCCATGCCACGCCGCATTGATGCAGTAATCCGTGCAAAAGGATTCCCAACCAAGTACTGAGTGCATTAATGGACATTTTCAAATGTTTGATTTTGTTTTGCTGTTATAAATCTTTTTTTTTTACTTGGTCTGAGGAACTATTCAAATTTTTTGAGATAGGATTTTTGAGTTTTCTTAAGCTGTAAGCCATAATCAGCAATATTAAAATAATAAAAGGCTTGCAATATTTCAGTTGATTTGTAATGAATCCAGAATGCATGACATTTTTGTTTTTTTAAATTGCATTACAGAAAATAAAGAACTTTATCACAATATTCTAATTTTCTGAGACAGTCCTGTATAGCAGTATAACTAGGGGCTGATCCAAGGCAAACCTGAGCCAGCCCTAACTATAAGCTTTATCAAAAAGGAAAGTCTTTAGCCTGCTAATGCCAGCGCAATGCAGACAGAAGATTCAAGAAACTTGGATTAAGTTATCTTGACTTATCGATGACTGGATAAGTACTGATCATATGATAGAGATAGATAGATAGATACTTTATTTATCCCGAGGGAAATTCAGGCATCCAGTAGCTTAAAACATTTACACAACCAACCATCTACACCCCCCCCTCCCGCCATTACAAATGTACATTTCAAATAAGTGAAATTAAGTGATAAAGTCATAAATTCTAGAAATACAATAAAACTGTTACTGTTGTAAATAAAAATGTTATAAATACAAAGTGAAAGTGAAAGTACAGGCTGTTGTGATTTGAAATTGAATCTGAATCTGAATCCCCCGGCCAGGGGGACAAAAGAGTTCTTGAGCCTGTCTGTGGAGCAGGACAGGGACAGCAGTCTGATATGATACGATAACGATATGTGGTAGGTGTGTTGTAAAGCCTCCCATGCTCCCATGAATCACTTGACATAGTGGTCAAGTGGACATACATTTTCTGTGTGTTCTTGTATTATTGCTGCTGGTGCTTTTTTGTTCTAATTGTGTACGACAATTTTTAGACATTTCAATTGTTCTTATGTAATAAATTATTATGAGTTATACCATTGTGTTCGAGATTAAGCAGATTACATTTATTGGCTATGTTTATAAGATCGGTGTTTGGTACACAATCTTATTTAAATAATTGACTTTTTATTAATAAACTTCTCCCAGTTTAAAATAATTAATGTTTTTCACATGAATACAGTGTGTAATTTAATTCTAATTAGAATAATTTGTTTGTCGATTCAGACACAGTGCTGAACATTACTTGTGTAATCAATTTACCGGTGGTAATTTGCTTACCATGGACTACGAGCTGCTTTTTACCCCCTCCGATGGGGATCTGTTTGACCATCGATCCATGGTCAAACAGCGTCATCGGCACACAGCACCCCCCACTGGAAGGCCCTTGACTCGGAGCTGCCACGTGTTCAAAACCTAGTCTTTCTTGGCTTCCAACTTGTGGGCTTCTTCAAATCCAGCCAGCCTTTGTGTCGTTACTGTTCGCTTTCCTGTGCTTTCGCCCCACCCACACATGCTCCTTTTGCATTTTTAAGGATTAGTTCTGCCACACCTCAACCTTCCATCACATCCAAACCACCCACCCCCCTCCCAGTCAACATTACCAACGCCTTTTAAGTTCTGCTCATACATCCAGACTTTTGGAGGTTTATTAGCGTTTCCTGGAAAGGTTCTGTGGCAGTGGGGCATGGTGACAGCGTTGGCTGCTGGGGATGAGATAGGAGTGGCTCAGCTGGAGATCAAACAGCTGGACATAATCAGGTAATCAGTCACACAATAAAAGCTTGGTGTATCGTGTGAGCTGTGACACATCTCACTCTATAAAATTTCAACTTCATCCATGTCTGGTGGTGGAGTTGAGGGACTGGGGTCCTTGGTGTGCAGACTTGTTGTGGCTGGCACTGCAGCAAGGTCACTCGCTCCAGATGTTTGGACGTTATCAAGGTGGTTATCTGGTGGTGTGAGGGATGGTGTCTCCTTGCATTTAGCCAAAGTCGGGTGGCTAATGGCGTGATCCATATTGGAAGCGAACAGTTTTTCTCCAGATCTGTTGAGAGAAAGTCCATTTCTTCCAAAAAGGCATCTACGCTGCCAGAACAGATTTAAGTTGTCAATAAAGTTCAATTTGTGCAGGGGACAGGCAATTGATAAGACACCCGCTGAGCCCCAAAGTTCTGCTAAAACGATTCACTCCTGACCTGGCTGGTGGGATGTAATGGGTAGGAAAAAGCTGAAGAACTCGGAGCTTGAATGTCGAATCAAAACAGCAATCTCCTGATGTAACCTATATATTTATTTAACGCAATAAGTCAAACAAAGAAAATATTCTCAGCTGAGGACACATTTCGCGTCGCCGTTTCCATAGACCGCATGGCTCAAAAAGCCCCATCGTTGCGGTCTCACGGCTCCGCTCCAGGTGTGTCCCGAGAGTCGGAAAACATGCGGCTACATAGAAGGAGTAGGCGTTGACCTTCTCCTCATTGGTCCCAGTTTGGCGCCTACACGCTCCTCCGTCAGCAGTCAGGAAGTAATGGTTTGTTGACCTGTTCTCTTAAAGGGGAAGTGCCCCTATTATGTTTGTACCGTATTTTCCGCACTATAGAGCGCACTGGATTATAAGGCGCACTGTCAATGAATGGTCTATTTTCGATCTGTTTTCATATATAAAGCGCACCGGACTATAAGGCGCATTAAGCGAAACAAAACAGTCAGATAAGTCAGTCAGTCAAACTTTATTAAACGTGTTCACAATAACTCAACATTGTTCAAACGTTAATGAGCGTATTCACAATAACTCCCAACCTTGTTCAGTTGTAACACGTAAAAAAAACAGTCTGATACCGCCAAATCAAACGTCATCTTCTTGCTTCCTCCACTTCCGTACCATTGATTCATTAATGTTGAATTCTCTCTATTCCCATGTTCTAATACGTGACTGATAGCCTTGAGTTTGAAGTCCGCGTCGTAAGCGTGTCTCTTGACAGGTGCCATTTTGGGGTCCTTATACACACACACTGTAATATTATGGTGAAGCACAGTATGTATTACTCCGCGACGCTCCTGACTACGGTAGCCGTAATGCTGCAAGCGGTGCGTGTTATGCAAGTACAGCGCGTATCCCTATGCGTAGCTAGACAGTTAGCTAACATGCAAAAGTCCTCCAATAAAGATGCAAGGTTTGCTTTCTTGACTTTACTGTTCTTATTTTACTTCGTAAAAAGACAAATAGTTTCCAAGGCTCAAGCATCACAGACACAAACACAGTTTTTTAGCGTCTCTGCTCCACGTGTTGATCTCTCAGCTCCGTAAACAAAGATCCTCGCAAAGCAGAAGCGCTCACTCTGACACGCCCCCAGCAAACCAACAAACCAAGGAGCGCTCACTCTGAGTCAAAAAACATGTCCCAACTCTATAAACATAGAAATAGGCAGCACAGTGCGGCTTTGTAGTTTACAAAAGTCGTACTAAAACATTTTGACAGAGCGCCGTGTACCACACAAAATCCCTTCGAGATCAGTAAACACAACCAGAATTAATCCATATATAAAGCGCTCCGGATTATAAAGCGCACTGTCGCTTTTTGAGAAAATTAAAGGCTTTTAAGTGCGCCTTATAGTGCGGAAAATACGGTAATACTCTCAGTGCAGAAACAAATACATATGATAGTCTTTCCAATGTGGATTAATTTACCTGACAGATGGGACCACTGATGTATGTTTCAATGTCTTTAGAGCCTACAACTTTTAGCAGTTCAGTAAAGTCACGTTTTAGTGTTTCCGTTTCTCTCCTTGAGATATCATTATTCCCAGCATGAATAATAACCTTTCTTCACATATTTGTGGACAGACAGCATTTCTGGAAGTGTTTCTGTTATGTCACAGATAATTTAATCAGGGAAACAGTATGTTTTGGTATGTTTCTTATCGTTAATATTAATGCATGATACAGTAGAGTCGTCGATAATTAGCGTTGCTGGCTCAGTGATCTGTGGTCCTCTGTTCGGCGCACATCCTCGATCCGCTGTTTGCTCAGTGATCCGCTGATCGTCCTCCGTCGGCTTCTGCGGTCCTCTGCGTCTCGTTCTGCCCGAACAGCGCGGGACTGACAGGCGAGCTGGGTCCTCCAGCGGCGATCCAGACTCGGTTTGTAGCGGTAGCAATCTGTTTTCCATCTGTAGAGACATCAGTAGCGGTGGTGCATTCCTTGCCGTGTTCACTTCTAGTTTGTTAGGGGTGGCTTTAAGCCCTGCTCCACGCTTATTCCAGAAGTGATTTACATGACTGTTCTCCGGGGCAAGCTGTAGCTTCATCTTTGAGAACAATTGCATTATTGTATCCTTCTCTTCCAGATGAAATATATTTCCCTGAAGTACTGCAATCTTCTGTAGATGTCCACGGCAGTTCGTGCAGGGGGGGGCATATCCGTGAAAATTAAATTAATATTAGCAGAAAGATGCAAGCAGAGGTAAGCAGGGGCAAGAGCTAGCAGAGAAGCGTCCGCACAGTAAGAAAGCAGGAAGTGATTGTTTTCTTTATGCTTTGCCTGGCAGACAGTTAATACACTCTCCAAATACACCTGAGGCACACACCTGAGTGGCATTAGATAATCAAGAGCGATGCATGGGATTGGACAAAGTTGATAAGTGCTCTGATTGGATTAGAGAGTGGGCGGGGGCAGATGAGAGCGGGACCTGGTGTGGTGCGGGTGTGTAGAACAGCGGACAGATGCAGACGTTCAGGACGGCACACAACATTCAAAGATGAAAAGCAAACTGTTGGACAAAGCGCACAGACTAAAGATAGCCGAAAGGATCGGCACGCCAGGACTGATTGTTTTAAATGTTTTTAAATCTTGGAGCTGCTCGTCAGCTGCTGTCTCTGCTCGGATGCTGTGCATCTTCTTTGGTGATGCCTGCTTGCTGCTCGTAACACTCCACAACTGTCTCCCCATGAACAGGGCCTTTCCTCATCTTCCAGGTTGAACCTCATCAACCGCTGGCAGTGGATTGGTCCATTGTCATGGTTTTTTGTCTGTGATCAGTTTGAATGCAGTAGGCCATAGAGGTATTTTCAAACTGCTCCTATGCCCACACAATCGCTAGGCATTCCTTTTATTTATTTGAGCCTACCTCGTTTCAGCGTCATTCAGTCGTCTAGAACAGTCTGCCACCAGTCTCCAGTCCTCGATCTAGAGCTGCAACAAAACCACCTATCACATAACTGCTAGAGTCCACTGAGATGACCGTTGTCTTGTGAACATTGAAGTACATCAAGGTTAGAGACGTTATGAGGAGTTCTTTGATTTTCCTGAAAACTACCTGCTGTGCAACATGACTGGAGTCATGTCACTGCCCTAGACAATGATGTCATCCATAGACTGCAACTCCCTGCAGCCCTTCCAGCGTCTCAATCATCTTTCTTTAAAATATTTCAAGTGCACTAGTAATCCCAAAAGGAAGACATTTAAAACAGTATCTTCCAAATGGTGTAATGAAGGTGGTCAGTCTCTGGTTGTCTTTGTCAAGTGAGATTTTCCAGACCCTGAGCCTGCGTCCAGTAATTGAAGGACTGTTGAACCACCTAGCTTGGCTATCACCTCCTTTGATTCATAAGTGTCGAATTTCAATAAAACGATTTCTTACCGCAATTCCTCTAAAATAGCCAAGAACGTTGTCTTTTTTCTTTTCCGAGTGCATTCTGGGCCGTCCTCTGGAACAGTTTTGTAGCCGTCCTGTAACGAGTGAACCGGACCTCTTGGTTGAATCCACTTTAAAAATGTTCCTCATTCCAATTCTGACACCAGGGCACAATAAACTGTGTTTTCATTTATTAAGAAAAACTAGCAGGTGTGATCTTTTTTTTTTAACTCCACTTTATTGTCGGAAAAGTAAAGAGAAATTCTTTATTTCTCAGTAGGGTCCTTTCCATAATGTTGTCATACACTTATAATAACAATCTGAGCCTGTCAATGGCAAAAACAAGCCCTTATAGTGGACTTACTTTGACAGTGCGGAATTGCACAATATGATTGCATTTCAGCCCGTTTCTCAGTTGACGGCTGCAGCATACTCCCTCAATGCCGGACAAATTTCTAAAATTGTTGTCCCATTAGTCACTTAAACACAAAAACATGGGAAAATGGGGTCCTGGTTGCAAAATACTAAATAAGTTACCCTTTGAGAGCTTTAAACATGTGACAGAATAGGAATAATTATTCATCATACTGTAAAAATGCGTGAATTACTACGGCAAAGTACCAAGCAGCAAGTTCATCTACATTTTTCTCGAGTTAAGTCATAGACTGACACTCTCAGGTAACAACTGATGTTATGATCTTACTTAAAGTTTGCATTGGAGTCCATGAGTCCCTTTAGTGCACCCAGCAAGATCCCTCTGTAAGCCACATGTGTGCTGAAGGTCAAAGAAGTGCTGCCCAGTAAGCTGTTCTCCACCACCACGTCAATGGGAACCTGTTTACTTGCTAAAAAAACAGCAGAGGAAAATAGCATTTTGTTTTATATCCAGTAAATAAATGTAAATAAAGTTTTATGAAATATTCTGGAGCTTACTTTGAGTCAGAGCCACAGGAAGCAGCAGCAGCAGCAGCAGCAGGGCTCCAGAGAGCCGAGCAGGCATCATCATCATGGCTGAGACTGACTGTAGGCTCACTGTACAGCAACAGTCACTGTGTTTTATTCCAGTCCTCACTGTTATACGTACTGGAACAGAGTTATCTTTGTTTATCTTAGTTTGAAAAAGCTGATAATATTTTCCGTAGAGCCAATTTAAATGTCACCTTGAAGTTATGTTATGAAATAATGTTTGCCCTGCTAAATCTGATTAACTGTACAATGAAAAATAACCTTCAAATGTATTGCATTGTGTGTCAAGATGCTCTTCTTACGACATTGTAGTAGGGCCATCGTAGGTAAACAAATATATAAATACCAAGCCAGGGGAGAATATTCCAAATTAGATTAAAGTCCCAATTTACAAGAAAAAAACCTCAGAAAACTGCAGGAAGTGTTTTGTTGAGAACTAACCTTGCAGCCTGTTGTTCCTTGACCTTGTTTTTTCTTGCAAATGTATCATTTATAATCTAAGACAATTTCTCGGATAATTTTTTTTCTCGTAAATGTACAACTTTACTAAATTCAGAGTTTTCCCCAGCTGCAGTTCCCCAGTTTTTCTGCTCAAACTTTAGGCGACGGCAAACAATATATTTGATCCTTTAGTCTGGAACACAACATTTAACATAACTATAGTGCTTTAGGTTATCATCATAATATCTGCTAATGTTATTTCCCTGGCTGTAAAATTGTATAACTGCATGGATTCTTGGAATGTTGGGTGCAGGCCTCCGACATTCAGCAGGTCATTGTGACAGGTAGCTAACATACAAGCTAATCTATTATAGATGATCTGTTGTGTTTGTTTAATGTCGCTGTTGCTTGATGTCAACTTTTTGTAAGTAGTTAAGGTGTATTACCCAGATGATTAAGGTAAGGTTGTTGTTGGAATAAGATCCAAATATTATTGGAACCAGCAGATTCAGTTTATTTTGCACAATAGCTATATTTTTAATATAATAAACCAGTACACATCAGGATACTGGCATAGTGTCACGATCTGGTTTTCGTGTTTCCTGTTTTATTTTGAAATGTTCACTTCCCCTTTTTTTTTGTCTTGTTCTGCCCTTGTGTTTTTACCTTTCTTCCCCAGCTGTGTCTCGTTCCCTTGTTTAGTGTCTGTGTGTATATATCCTGGTCTGTCTCATTGTTCCCTGTTGGATTTGTCATTGATGTTACCTGGTGTCTTCCCGGTTTGTGTTTTTAGTTTACTTTTTACCTGTTGTATTTGTATAGCTTGTCCCCTCCGTTGTTTTGTTGTTACCTTTTGTACTTTCGGCTAGTGATGGGCAAATGAAGCTTTTGTGAAGCACTGAACCACTACAGCCAATTGTTTCAGAAATGGATTCATTACTTAAAGCTTCAGGTACAGTGACCTCTCCTGGTGAAGTGCAAGGCTGCAGTGGATTTAAAGTATCTTTGCCTTGAAAATTCTTTGATGCACACATCTAAGACTGAATATCATGTTCTATTTAAAAATAAAGATTGATGATTGTGTGTTTGTGTTATTGAGAAGAGAGTGCTGGGGGAAAAATGTGGGCTTATTAGGTTTTAAATGATAGTACAGTTTAAGATTGGATTGAGATAAGGGAAATTAAACGCAACAGATGGTTGCTGGTTGGATTTGAAACCCGGGCTGCTGCGGCAAGCCTTTAATTGAGGGAACGCCTGCTCTATGAGCTGCGCAACTGAGGCTGCGCATTTTTATGTGGGATGTACATTATTCTTTCAACAGATTTAGATCTGGTTTCTTTACTTGCACACAAGGAACAGATGATGCTGGTGTGCATAAAACTTGTTTCGCTAGTTGGCTGGCTCCATAATAATCAAATACAAATGCAATACCAACAACTCAACAGCAATAACGCATACTACGACAATAACCCACAAATTGTTCATTGTTTAGAGCGGTTATAAAGTGTTGAGGCGCTCAAGTTCAAAACTGTCTCAACCTGTCAGAATCGAGACGAGGCAGTGGCAGCGAATCACCTGATTGGACCGCGAACCAGTCCGGTGATTCATTCAAGAAATGAAGCAGTTACTGCTTCGGACGTCATATGTCACCTGATTTGAAGCAAGCTTCGAAGCAGTGGTTATATGTAATTGTAGTCCAGAGTTTTAAGCACGTATCAAAGCGTCAGTATCACACTGCCATCACTACTTTCGACTTTGGTTTAATTAAAGTTCGCCTTTTGTTAATACACTTGTCTGCTGAAATGCTTTTGGGTCCTCTCCTACACCACATCGTGACAGTAGTCGGTTTGTACTGTCACGATGTGGTGTAGGAGAGGACCATATTTGCATCATGGATGTGCAGCCGACAAATCTGCAGCAATTGCGGGATGCATGCAGGAGGTAAAACAAGATAAGACACAAGGGGAAGTGAACATTTCAAAATAAAACAGGAAACACGAAAACCAGATCGTGACACATAGACACTAAACGATTAACAAATTGCAATTAAGAAACTTGGGCTAAAAGACAATGGTTTTAGGGACTTTATTGATATAGTTATATCATATCTTATATGTGTAATATGTTTTACTTATTATACACACTACTGTGAATTTTTATTAAGTACCTGTAAAACCGACATCAGCAGGGTGTAAGGACCAACATTTGCATACCTGAACCTTTGCCTGCCTTTTCATACTTAAGGTCATTAAAATAGATTACATAGAGTCAACTTTGAAGGCTTTTTTGAGGTTTTAAAATAAACAGACAAAAGCTGTTTTATATCAGGCCAAATCTTTCAATCTGGTTCTTTCTCATGAAATATAAACAGGCTCTTTTATTATCAACTATCATTTGTTACACAACTACTTTACTGGTATATTTAGTGGTCTCTAAGATAGACCAAGTAAACATTTCATCATAAGCCAAAAAGCACTTATATCAGTTTCAAATGGGTTATTAGTGTTTGACTTAATAGGGTCTTGTACAGGACTGTCTCAGAAAATTAGAATATTGTGATAAAGTTCTTTATTTTCTGTAATGCAATTAAAAAAACAAAAACGTCATGCATTCTGGATTCATTACAAATCAACTGAAATATTGCAAGCCTTTTATTATTTTAATATTGCTGATTATGGCTTACAGCTTAAGAAAACTCAAAAATCCTATCTCAAAAAATTAGAATAGTTCCTCAGACCAAGTAAAAAAAAAAGATTTATAACAGCAAAACAAAATCAAACATTTGAAAATGTCCATTAATGCACTCAGTACTTGGTTGGGAATCCTTTTGCACGGATTACTGCATCAATGCGGCGTGGCATGGAGGCAATCAGCCTGTGGCATTGCTGAGGTGTTATGGATGCCCAGGATAATTCAATAGCGGCCTTTAGCTCATTAGCATTGTTGGGTCTGGTGTCTTTCAGCTTCTTCTTCACAATACCCCACATATTCTCTATGGGGTTCAGGTCAGGGGAATTGGCAGGCCAATCGAGGACAGTAATGCCATGGTCAGTACACCAGTTACTGGTGGTTTTGGCACTGTGGGCAGGTGCCAGATCATGCTGGAAAATGAATTCCTCATCTCCATAGAGCTTTTCAGCAGACGGAAGCATGTAGTGCTCTAAAATCTCTTGGTACACAGCTGCATTTACTCTGGGCTTGATGAAACACAGTGGACCAACACCAGCAGCTGACATGGCTCCCCAAACCATCGCTGACTGTGGGAACTTCACACTGGATTTCAAGCAACTTGGATTTTGCTCCTCTCCAGCCTTTCTCCAGACTCTGGCGCCTTGACTTCCAAATGAAATACAAAACTTGCTTTCGTCTGAAAAGAGGACTTTGGACCACTCTGCAACTGTCCAGTGCTTCTTTTCCATAGCCCAAGTCAGACGCTTCTTCCGTTGTCTTGAGTTCAGAAGTGGCTTGACCATGGGAATACGGCTATTGTAGCCCATTTCCCGGACACGTCTGTGAACAGTGGCTTTTGATACCTGGACTCCAGCTTCAGTCCACTGTCTTTGAAGCTACCCCAAATTCTGGAAGCGACTCTTCTTCACAATGCTGTTAAGGCTGCGGTCATCGCTCTTGGTTGTGCAGCGTTTCCTGCCACATTTCCCCCTTCCAACAGACTTTTTGTGGATGTGCTTTGAAACTGCACTCTGTGAACAGCTTGCTCTTTGAGACATTTCTTTTTGTGTCTTACCCTCCTGATGGAGGGTGTCAATGATGGTCCTCTGGACAGCAGTCAGATCAGCAGTCTTCCCCATACTTGTGATTTAGTTTACTGAACCAAGCTGAGTGTTTTTCAAGGCTCAGGAAACCCTTGCAGGTGTTTCGAGTTAATTAGACGATTCAAGTGATTCGTTGAACACCCTACTAGTATACTTTTTCATGATATTCTAATATTTAGAGATAGGATATTTGAGTTTTCTTAAGCTGTATGCCATAATCAGCAATATTAAAATAATAAAAGGCTTGCAATATTTCAGTTGATTTGTAATGAATCCAGAATGTATGACATTTTTGTTTTTTTAATTGCATTACAGAAAATAAAGAACTTTATCACAATATTCTAATTTTCTGAGACAGTCCTGTATGTCACACTCTAGTATGACATACAAAGACATTGTAGACAATGTTGTTGAAATGGGTTTTAGATTGGGGAACCCCTGTTTATTTAATCATTTGGGGATAATTTGTTTGGATAATGCTTGACAAAAAGCGAATAAGTGTATGTTACCTGAAGAATATAGTCAGACTCTGAAAACTGACACCCAAAATATTAACTGAAATTGTTTAAAGATTCAATGTATAAGATATGCCAGAATTTAAACTTAAAACATTACAACAATGAACTAATCATTATCAACAGAGTGTGAAGAGTGTTGACGTTATGTCAAACATGTCTCTGTGTTGTGTTGCAGAGATATCTACTGAAATCAGCTAACTGACAGTTCCTGACCGTCCAGTCTCGGATGGATAGTGAGTCACTGTAGCTCCAGTCTGCTCTCAGTACAGAGGGACAAGAAGTACAGCTGCCTGACTTGGGCAGACTCAGGGCTTGTCAAGATTACATCCTTGATCCGTGCACCTTATGATAGTTTGCTACAGTTCAATCCAAATTGGCAGAAACAAGAAAAGGACTTACAGCCTCGCCTCGTCCTCACCGCTGCCAGGAGGGTGCTACTCTCGGAAGGAGAGTATGCAAGAGAGACAGGAGACAGATAGATCTCCCACTCCATCAGCCAGCTGTGACTCCGGACTGTACAGCACCTAGTGCCGCAGTAAACACAGCTATCTAAAGATCTGAAAATCTGAAGATTATGAGATAGCAGAGTTATTTAGACTCTCAGAGTTTCAGCAGTCTGTTCTAATGAACTGACAGACAGGCTGACACAGGAGTGAAGAAATACCCAGTAAATATATCAACACTAGAAGAGAGAGATGTATAGCTGTAGAACACAATACATATAATACTCTAGAACTTAGAATACAATAAATATGACAAACTACTACAACTCAAATATAAACAGGTTAATATACTCTAGTTGTTTTTTAATAACTGATAGCACACCATTGGCAACAGTCTCTCGGCCATTCAGGACTTTTTCCAGCAGCGGTGCCTGGGGAAGGCATACAGCATCATAAAGGACCACAGCCACCCAGCAGACTGTTCTCCTTGTTACCGTCAGGCAGACAATACAGGAGCCTGGCTGCACACACTTCCAGACTCAAGGACAGTTTCTACCACCAAGCCATCAGGCTTCTCAACCTCTAGACCATGGGTGTCAAACTCTGGCCCGCGGGCCAAATTTGACCCGCCGTGTAATTTCATTTGGCCCTTGAGGCAATATCAAATTAACATTAGAGCTGGCCCGCCGGTATTATACAGCGGCGATGCTGCTGTAACACCGCATTCACCGCTAATACTACAAATCCCATAATGCTCTGCTGTTGTTTTGGCGCGCCAGCCATGCTCTCTCCTCTGTGTCAGTAGCGATCCGTGTTCTTGCCCAACGCTTCTGCTGAAAGCCGGCCGGCTCACCCCGCCTCCCCGTGCCTCTCCCAGACGTGCTGCGGCCTCATTCTACAACTGTCAGTGTCACTGTGTTACCCCTACCAACAATGGCGAAAAGGAAGGCAGAAAACAGAACTTTTCTGGACAGGTGGGAGACAGAATATCTGTTTATATATGTAAAAGACAGACCTGTTTGTCTCGTTTGTGGAGCCAACGTGTCGGTAACTAAGGAGTACAACATTAGGCGACACTATGAAACGAAACACCAGGACAAGTACAAGGACCTGGACACGACTCAAAGGAGCCAGAAAGTAGAGGAGATGAAAAGAGGTTTGGTTTCACAACAGCATATGTTCAAAAAAGTCACAGCACAAAATGAGGCTGCTGTAAAGGCAAGTTATATCGTGGCAGAAGAAATCGCCAAATCAACCCGACCCTTTAATGAGGGAGAGTTTGTTAAAAAGTGCATGCTGAAAGTTTGTGACCAAGTGTGCCCAGAGAAAAAGCAGGCCTTTTCAAACGTAAGCCTGAGCAGGAACACAATAGCTGAGCGCACATGTGATCTTGTGACCAGCTGATGGAAAAGGGAAAAGATTTTGTTTCTTTTTCCCTTGCTGTGGACGAGAGCACTGACGCGTCTGATACTGCGCAGCTGTCAGTCTTCATCCGCGGTGTCGACTCAAATCTGTGTGTTACGGAGGAGCTTTTGGGATTTAAATCCATGCATGGCACAACCACAGGGAAGGACATCTTTGAGGAGGTTTGCAAATGTGTAACTGAAATAAACCTGCCGTGGGATAAACTCGTGGGATTAACCACTGATGGTGCGCCAGCGATGAGTGGTACAAAGAATGGACTGGTGGGCAGGATGCGGGAAGAGAACTGTGCAGGTGAGCTATCTGTTTATCACTGCATCATACATCAAGAGTCACTGTGTGCTAAAGCCCTAACGATGGAACATGTTATGACCACAGTAACACAAGTTGTTAACTTTATAAGAGCCAAAGGTCTGAATCACCGCCAGTTTAAGTCTTTTCTGGACGAGTTTGGTTCGGAACACACAGACGTGCCGTATCACACAGAGGTGAGATGGTTCAGCCGCGGAAAAGTACTGAACAGATTTTTCGAGCTGCGTGAAGAAATATGTCAGTTTCTGCAAAGCAAAGGGAAGGACACAGCAGAGCTCTGGGAGCAAAGGTTTCTGTGTGAGCTGGCCTTTCTGTGTGACCTCTCAAGCCATCTTGATGCGCTGAACCTGCAGCTACAGGGGCGGGGCCGCATCATCACAGATATGTACTCGTCAGTGAGAGCTTTTAAAACTAAACTCTGCCTGTGGGAGAATCAGCTGCTGCAAGGAAACCTGGGCCATTTCCCTCTGCTGCCAAACCATAAAAACGCAGATCTCTACCGCCGTGTGCACACAGTTTGCTGAAAAACTCAGTGTACTCGGCGCTGAGTTTATCCGGCGATTTGGCGACTTTGATGGTCAGAAATGTAGATTTGAACTGCTTAGTAATCCCTTCGCAGTTGATGTGGAAAAAGCACCAACTAACCTCCAAATGGAGCTGATTGAACTCCAGTGTGATGACACGCTGAAGTCAAAGTATGATGCTGTTGGCGCCGCACAGTTTCCACAATTCATCCCTGACACAATGCCTCAGCTCCGCACCCAAGCTGCTCAATTGCTCTCCATGTTCGGCAGCACTTATCTATGTGAGCAACTTTTCTCCTCAATGAAGATGACGAAAACGTGTCACAGGATACGTCTGACTGATGAACACCGTCGTTCGATAATGAAGGTTGCCTCAGCTCAAAGCCTGAACCCCGACATTAATGAACTAGTATCCAAGAAAAGATGCCAGGTATCTGGCTTGGGCACATCAGATTAGATCAGTGTGTCGCAAACTGAGCAGTAAAAAGGCCTGAATGGTTGATTTATTCATTGTTATTTTGTTTTCAAATGTATTAGCCTGTGGAAAAAGTTAATGTTGATATTTACCTCAGAAGGCTGCAAATAGAAAAGAGGCATCCCATTTTTTATTAAAATTTTATTTAATATACCATTGATGTTTTTTCGTTCGTTTTTTGAAAGTTGATTTTGCACTATTAAGTTATATAAGCGTTGCTTGTTCCATATTTAGTGTTAAAGCAAATCAGTGTAGCAAACTGAGCAATAATTAACGTTTTATTCATGCACTTTCTCTTGCTACTTCAAGGCTTGAATGTTTGATTCATTCATTATTGTTATTTTATTTTCAAATGTATTATTAGCCTGTGGAAAAAGTTTATTTTGATATTTACCTCAGAAGGTTGCAAATAGAAAAGAGGCATTCAATTTTTATTTATATTTTATTTGATATGCCATTGATATTTTTTAATTATTATTATTATTTGAAACTCGATTTTGCATGTCACTATAAAGTTATATAAGCCTTGCTTGTTCAATATTCAATGCAAAACTTGTTTGGGTCCCTATTAAAAGGTTAATTTGTTCAACCTTGGCCCACGACTTTGTTCAGTTTTAAATTTTGGCCCAGTCTGTATTTGAGTTTGACACCCCTGCTCTAGACCCACAGACATACCCTCTCACTCTCTGCACTACATAAATATAAATACATTTAATTTTAAGTATTGTACCGCACAACCCCCCTTTCTCATATATGCACATAAGCTATATCGGTTTTTATTATTGTTCTAACTTAATTGTATATAGTACTCTTTTTTTAATATTTTATATGTCTTATTTGACTGCTGAGTTGACATGCTGTCTCTCTCAAACACATGCCATTGTACCGTTGACCCCGTGTTAACCTACATTTGACAAATAAAACTTGAAACTTGATGGTTTTGATGAATTTAGATTGTATGAACCTAGTCCTATGCCAAATTAAACTATATTGGCGGTATGTCTAGGTTTGACTATGATCCAAATCTTACCCTATCATTTTCCTAGTGATTATTTTTGCAGATAAACCAGTAACCCCCCGGCCCCCTAAAACAATAATATAGGAACAATGCTGGATTTCAGATGGAGACCCCCCCTTCACTAGAAAACGCACATATAAGTAGTTTTGGAAGGTTTTGGGTGGGAGGACTTGGTCAAAGTAATCTAACTGTAACACCTTTCTTTCTGGGCATTTTACTTACAGGGGTTCGGGTTATCTGTCTATCACAGACTCACTGTGTGTTGAGCAACTAGTCTGAAGTGAGCCATTATCCCTGTTTGACACCAGGTATGTTCAATGGAGAATTCCTCCCCTCTGGCAAGTTTGGGGGAGATGGATGAGAGACAAGAGGGGGTGTGAACAGAGAGAATGCTGTCATTGTATGCTGTGTATTTCTTCAAGTCTGAACATGTCTTGTACATGTGTAGCGGTAGATTCAGTCTCTGAGATATGCAGTCCTTGTTGACGAGTCGAGGCTTGTTGCCATACTTGTCACTTCCCCAAAGACTCTAAAAGGAATTCAACAGTGTCTCCAAGTTCCACAGGATGTATCAGAGCAGCCTAAACATCAGACACACGGGAGCATGTGAACACATAGGAAGGGAGGTGTCCACTGTTGCTCTACAATATGATACTTCTACTGAATGCCATTCAATTTAAGACAGTAATATCCAATACATTAAATTAATATCAACACATTTAGAAAACGACTTCATGAAAAAAAGAGAAAGGAAAGGAGAGACCCTGCCCGGAGCCGCCCCAGACCGGGGTGGTGGTTCCCCTATTTAAAAAGGGGGACCAGAGAGTGTGTGCCAACTACAGGTGTATCACACTTCTCAGCCTCCCTGGTAAAGTCTACTCCAAGGTACTGGAAAGGAGGGTTCGGCCGGTAGTCGAACCTCTGATTGAAGAGGAACAATGCGGATTCCGTCCTGGTCGTGGAACAACTGACCAACTCTTTACTCTCGCAAGGATCCTGGAGGGGGCCTGGGAGTTCGCCCATCCGGTCTACATGTGTTTTGTGGATCTGGAGAAGGCGTATGACCGGGTCCCCCGGGTGAAACTGTGGGAGGTGCTGCGGGAGTATGGGGTGAGGGTGTCACTTTTGGCCATCCAATTGGGATGAGGATCAGCACCTCAAAATCTGAGGCCATGGCTCTCAGCAGGAAACCGGTGGATTGCCTACTCCGGGTAGGGAATGAGCCATTACCCCAAGTAAAGGAGTTCAAGTACCTCGGGGTCTTGTTCGCGAGTGAGGGGACGATGGAGCAAGAGATTGGCTGGAGGCGGTATTACAGTCACTTTATCGCACCGAAACGAAATCAGTCTGACGAAAAGAGAGCTGAGCCAGAAGGCAAAGCTCTCAATCTACCGGTCGATCTTCGTTCCTACCCTCACCTATGGTCATGAAGGCTGGGTCATGACCGAAAGAACTAGATCACGGGTACAAGCGGCCGAAATGGGTTTTCCCAGACGGGTGGCTGGCGTCTCCCTTAGAGATAGGGTGAGAAGCTCAGCCATCCGTGAGAGACTCGGAGTGGAGCCGCTCCTCCTTTACGTTGAAAGGAGCCAGTTGAGGTGGTTCGGGCATCTAGTAAGGATGCCACCTGGGCGCCTCCCTAGGGAGGTGTTCCAGGCACGTCCAGCTGGGAGGAGACCTCGGGGAAGACCCAGGACTCGGTGGAGAGATTATATCTCCTCACTGGCCTGGGAACGCCTCAGGATCCCCCAGTCGGAGCTGGAGGATGTAGCCCGGAGAAGAGAAGATTGGGTTCCTTACTGGAGCTGCTGCCCCCGCGACCCGATTCCGGATAAGCGGTGGACGATGGATGGATGGATGGACATTTAGAAAAAATTTGAATTGTTTTTTAATTGTTCAGCCTTTTCAGCATCTATTTTATCAGATAAAAAACAACTGAATTTTAGTTTGATGGAAAGTTTTTACAAGTGAATACATTTCGACCAAACAACTAAATAAAAAGCCTTGAGTCCAGCTCGAGGTGTTAGATTTGTCCAGATCCTTCAACCACATCTCAGGATCTTTTTCAGAGGACGGAGTTTGCTTTGTTGGAGTTTGCACAAACCCACATAGAAAACTCCATTCCATCCAAGGACGAAGAATGTGAAATGTGCTTGAACAGCTCTGGAAAAACATAGTGTAGAAGTAGAACTAGCATTTCCGATGTATTTGTTTATTTATTAACTTTGTAAAACTACTCTTTCTAAGATCAAGAATGGAATATCACTGACCTTACACCGATTTGGCTTAAATGCACTAATTTATGACTTTAATATATTAAAATAAATGATTATGATTATGTTATTATTAATTAAAAAGATATAATAACAAAATATAATTAATTTACTTAATAATAATAATAATAATAATAATAATAATAATAATACAACACTGCATGTGTTGTGGCCAACTTTGAAAAGGTACCTTCATAAACTTTAATTTAAATGTTAGTTGACGTTGCACACATATATGTGAGTAGGTGGGAAATAACAGACTACAGTTCATAGGTGATAGAAATGAGGGTTACATAAACATAAGCCTACACCTGTCACCCATGAATATTATAAAAGCAGAAATCCACATTTCTAGGAAGCAGAAGAGTCATTTCTTCCTCATGTGACCCGACACTGACAGCTGGGGCCGTACAGTAGTTCAGTGTCCCTCCTCCATCCATCCTGCTCGGCACCCCCTCCTGTCCTGGTCCGCCCTCTCTGCTCTGCTCTGCTCGGGCATGCAGCGATGCTGTAGATGCGGCAGACTGCTGGAGCAGACAGTTTGTTACTGAATGCAGCAGCCGGGGAGGATAGCAACATCCTGACAGACAGACGCCGTGGAGGACAAAGATCAATTCACTCTACAGCAGTCAACGTAAGCTCCTTATTCCGCTTTCTTTTGCTCCTATCTTTGTTTTGTAATGTCCTGACAGGTATTACTTCTGAGCCTATATGACTCATTTCTCCTCGGCTGGTGTCACCGTCCATGCTATCCCCTGTTCACTCTTAATACTATGTCTTATCCTATGTTCCGTGGGTTTAGGCACGTATTTAAACGAGCTTTCAAAGCCAAACAAGTAGCTTAATGTTACACACAGTAAATTGCATTGTAATAAAGTCAAATCATTATGTGTAAAAGTCGATTAGAAAAGCCTACTCCGAGGATATTTTAACATCTTGTGTCATTGTAGTCTTAAACCACGCACTTCAAATGTAGTTTAAAATGAAGTTTTCATCATGCTTAAACTATCTTGTATTAACCTTAGATGAATTAACAATATTATTGGGACGCTGCAGCTGGTTATTAGTTATGGATCAATATATAATGTTACTTCAAAGAGTGAGTTTGTGAAATTGTGTTTGCGTGGTAAAATTAAAAAACTGTCGACACATATTTTAATTTGAGTTATTTTGGCTAATTGGTTAATAAGATTGACTTACCTAGAGTTACTGTCAACATCTCTTAAACTCAATTGTTTTGCCTTTTTCGTTTTACACTAAATTGATAGTCAAACTCATATAATTATGTTCAAATCTCAAATCAATTTGAGATATTATGCAGAGATATATGGGCTTGAATGCTAATCTTAACAACAAATGGCAACATTTTCTGAAGAAAATGTTTGTGCACTCAATGGGAAATAGTTTGAATATTAAAACAGTTGTAGTGACAGTTGAAATACAAATTCTGAAAGAAGATTTAAGTGTAGGTATTGAATGAGGTTGACGTATCACTTGAAATAAAAGTGCTGAGAGTCGAAGTGCAGGTGACAATTAACTGAAAGTGTCAGTTGAAGTGGAAGTCCTGAGAGAAAGTAGTGTCTATAAACTTAATATAATATATCATATAACCTGACCGATGCAGGATTTTTGAGACTATACCCAGACTGATATTTGAGTTGAAAAAATCTTATAATGATGTACTGGCCGATATTAATTTTCGTTGATGATGATGATGATGATGATGATGATGATGATGATGATTTCATTTATTATTTTTTATTTAACTGTTGAGAAAATGATGACACTGTTTCAAAACACATTTTCAGCAATTCTGTAGTTACATTTCTTTGACGTTTATCGGCTGACATATGCCAATACCATTATATCTGCAATGAGATCATTTCTAGTAGTTTAGTCTATTTATTTATAACTTTATCACTTATGAACTGTTGAGCTGAGTTTACTGTACATTAATATTCTACAGAAAAGAAGATCTCTCTACTTCAATTCCTGTCTCATGAGTAAGCAGTGCTGCTGTAGCTTATGGAGCCTCTCTATGTTGTAGCTCGTACTAGGAATGTACAGCTTCATCTTGAAAGGTCTTTTTTTTCTGTCAAAGGCTCTTCAGGGAATTAGCTCTCGTTCTTACAAAGTCATGGGGGACCAGAACTGTTAACCTACTTCCCTGGGTGTTAATATTCTTATGTTCAGCCCTCTTGTTATGTAAGGGTTAGGGCCAGTTTCACTAGGAGGCTGCTGTTCTCTGGCAGAACAATCAGTGTGTGAGGGTTAAAGAGGCTGTTCTTCCTCTTCCCTGCAGTCTGTTGTGTTAACTCCATTTTTTTGTATTCAGTTGACACAAAAGTACTTGTAGTGCATACAGTACTATGATTTATCTTTCAGCGTATTCAGAGGTACTCGTTACCTTTGCATTCAACCTCCACAGAACATACATGACACAGCTGTGTCTCAGCCATATGTTTGTGACTGTAGGAACTTACTAAGTTTAATATATAAAGCAAACAATACAAGCAAAAGTGGATGTGATGTGAATGAAGAATTCATAAACCAACAAATGAATAAAAAGAAAAGTCAGTATGTGGTTGGTACGGTGCAGAGTGACAGCAGTGGGAGGGAAAGCATATGTCTTTTGGCTTTCCAGACAGATACTTATGGAGAAAAGAATGAATTCAGGAGCTTTAACTGCTCTTGCAAGAGGTGATCAGAGCCACTTCTTACCAATGAACCCTTTAAACCAGACCATAATACAACAGGTTTAAACAGACTCATTCAAACTTGTTGAAGAACTGAAATGCAGATTTTTAAAGGATACTGCAACTGATGTCCTGATGTTATCAAAGATTATATAATTATATTTGTTCATCAACTCAATTTTGAACTCTTTGAACTTAAGATGGAAAGTAGTACTGTAGTTTTCAAAGTGCACACATTAAAGCGGTGTTACATTTTGGTAATAGTCTATAGATTATTTCATAGATTATTTGCTTTGATATAAATGTAGAAAATAAAGTATTTTAAATAATCTCTGTCAGTTGCTCTCCTCCCTTTATTCACTTTCATCGCTTGGTGAAATAGGTCTCAAAATCAGAAATGTCACACATACAAACAGACGACAGCCTTGTTGCACATTGTTTTCCTAGCTGGATAAAGTTGAACATGCAGATGGTCCTTCAGCATTAATGAAGTCAACAATTCTTTTGGTTCATTAATGCACTGAAAGTATGAACTTAACACTTGTTTTGTGGTGCTTTAAATATAATCAGGATGTGAAAAGCACATCAATCCATGCTTCCAACTCATGGAGCACAGTTGGACTAAAAGAAAAAATGCAGTGCCCAGCTGTAATTCAGGTTCAATATCTCTATTGAAGGTGACTTTTTGTGAGAGTAAATATTGCTATTAAATTATTACTCTCCTCCGGCACAATGAGAGTGATTTGGCTTCATTTGGAATAATTTGAAAGTAGTTTAGGGACCATATTGAACACTGAAAGAAAATACCACCAAAACTACAATCCAAAGAACAAGATGTGACTGTGCGAACCAAGTGATCTCTAAATGTAGTGCAAACACACAACAGCAGTAGCTGTACAGGAAAGAATGCAGTATGCAGCACTGTAACACTGCTAGATATCATCTCTCAGTGGCACGCCTTCTAGGATTTGTGTCTTGTCTACTTCAGTTTGTCCCAGAATGTCCCAGCAGCGTTTACCATTCAAAACGTATCGCACCCAAGAGAATAAAGTCTCTCCTGTTTTCACATTCTGTGAATGTCACTGGTACCAATGGCTGGTTCTGAATAAGTTAGGTTTTAATTTTTTACTTTGAACAACTTATAACATTTTTGGTGACTTCAAAAGACAGTCTGCAGCTGCAGGACTTGAGACGAGAGAGTGTTTTAGAGGCCTTTGAAAGGAGCTTCACACACTATTCTTTTAGTGGCTAAGACCCCAGTTTTACAGCAAAAAGGGTTAAAATCCCTTCTGTAAATACCAGTCATGAGCAAACTTTGGGGAAATTCACTATCAAATCCATGTCATGGTATTATCATAATCATTTTCAAGTATGAATCTTTAACCCAGGACCTGAACTGTAGCAGAACGTTCTGCACTGAGACATTGATGAAATCACTATGAAAGAAATACATTTATCCATCCATCGTCTACCACTTGGATAGATGGATGGATATATGCATTTCATATTCAGATTACAGACTAAACCTATATGTTTAACATTTATCACAGAGAGGGATATAAATGAAATAAAATTGGCTTCCTAACCCGACTGCTCACCCTTGACTGTGTCTGAGCAGCTTTACAGTGTCTCACTGTTTTCCAGATGCTCCGTTGTAATTATACAAACTAAAACACAAAGCTAGCGATTCAAAATGTATCCGCCCAGTTTACGGCAGAGAATGCAGCACATTTTCAGATGTAGCTGGTTTAAGGCCCTTTCAGAGACAATGCTACAACGGCACCAGTGTTCTCTGAAACCCATTTTTTCCAACGGCTTGCATGGAGCAAAGCACGGACGCAGCGCACGGCTCGGCAGGCTAGCACCCAAAGACTGTGACGAGAACCTGCATGGCCAACAGCAAAAATGCCATTAAGGCATAGCAGGAAAAATAATGGAAAAACTATTACTGTGTGTCTGAATTCCCTGAACTGCACAACACAAGTTTTCGGTCAAGTATGCATATCAAGTGTGCAGCTGTTAATCGTTAATCATTGTTAACAAAATGACGTAGTCCCGCTGGGACCCATTTTGCTCTGTCCTACGCAACTTCCCTGAACACCTCGTCGGATGTGCGCTGAAAAGTGTGACATTTTGGGAAATACGCATGCTCGCTTTTTTTGCCGAGAGTTAGATGAAAAGATTGATGCCTTTCTCATATATAGACTTCATGCTAAATATTAGGAGAGAGCCAGCTGTGACTTCCAGGAGTCTTCTTTTCACCATGAGAATACCAGGTAACAAGTAGAAACTCCAGAAGGTCGGTGTTTCCAGTTAAGACATAAGTCCAGCATGTAACTTGAAACAACAACTTGTGAAAACAGCTGTTTGTATGCAGATTAAACAAACCAGATGTGACATGTTAATTAGTGAACTTTAGAGATGCTGGTAGGCGGATGTTTTAATCTGGAGTGAGCCAGGCTTGCTGTTTTACTTTGATTCCATTCTTAATGCTAAATCTATAGATCATACTCTTGTTCTGAGTTCATTCCAATCAAACCAGACAGTTGGCATGATTTCGTATCATCACTTTGATGTCTCCATTTAGCTGTGTGGAACTTTATTTGATTCTAATCGACCTTTAATCCAGTTGTAATTGGGGCATCAAGTCTTAGAGTCAGATACGATTGTAACAGTTGTACTCTTGATAATCTGAAGCGAAATTATCTCAGGTCGCTGAGTTCTCTGCCTCTCCTCTCTCCCCTCTTTGGACCTTGTCTCTCGTCTAGAACAGTGCAGTCCCATCCAGGTTGACTCGTGACATGTTGGCATAAGTAACATGTCTCTCCATTTCCCTGCCTCCCTCTTATCAGAAACGTTTGACACTCAGAAAATACTTTTTTTGGCTTATTTCTCCTTGCTGTCAGTGAAATGTGTCTGCGTGGAGGCTTGATATTGAGGGCAAGTGAAGGAGCAGCCAATTCCCATACATTAGCTTGGCTTGGTGCTTGGTAGTGTACCTGAGTCTGCAGATTTGTTCCCAAGCCAGTAACTCCAGGCTCCTCCTGCTCTGAGCAGATCAAGGGTAGAAAATAAAGTTGATTTTAATCCGCAAGGGGATTATGAACCCCATGAGTGATTAAATGAGACTCCTTTCTCAAAAAGAACAAATTACTGTACCACCTCAGACTTGGGAACCATTTTTACAGTGGTCTGCACTGAACAAAGTAGATTAGACGTATCTCCATTTCGATGATCAGTAATCACCTTGCGATCACAGGGGAGATCACACATTTCTGCTGCTTAGAGTCCAGCCAAGACAATGGAAATAGGTTTTGTCTGACGTTGATCTTCTCCCAGGAAACGTATATACATTTCCACAGAAGCTGGAGCAATAATGAACTATTACCAGTGGAGGTGTTCAGCAATTGTACGAGCAAATCTTCACATCGTGTCACTGACCAAATTAGTAGCCTTTTGCTTTGGAGAGCCCCTGAAATGTATATTTATCAGTTCTTCTGTGATGTAGAATACCTTTTTTAAAAAGTTTCTTTGTACTTGCCTTGGTTAAAATGTACTGAAAGACTAAGAAAGCCACAGAAGCAATGATGATGTGGTGATTATGTTGCAGATAGATGATTCTTGAGGTATTAATCTTCTGAACAGTGTGTGTAACTATTGTTATTGTTGTTATTATGGAGTATCGATTAATCCAGACTGTCCTTATTCCCAGGTCATCAAATACCGACATTTTGTCACAGCCGTACAGATGCACAAGGCATCCTTAGTGTATGGATGAGGCTTTCAAGTAACTCCAATATAAACCCATCTGCAGCGCTATTAGAGGCTCACAACTACTGCTCCGGGAGACAGGTGGCGTAAAAAGAACGTCAAAGTCCATGTAGGGGAAAGTCCAGGTGGATGGATGGGTCAACAAACAAACACATTACCGCTTATTTTCATTGACCACTTAACTTACATACGTAACTTAACGTGACAAACATACTTATCTCAACCCAAACCACAATGTTTTCTTGAACCTAATCAAGTAGTTTTGTTTGAATTCACAACGTTAACCACGTGCTTAAAACTGTGACCGTAGTGGAGCATCAAAGATTAGGGCTACCCAGTACATTACAAACTGATGCCAAGCGTCTGTCTGTGACACGTTGGGAATGAGAATGATTGATCGCTTAGTCTTTAAAATGTTTGGAAAATGTCACGTCACAGTTTCCAAGTCCGAAGTGATGATTTGTCCGACCAACACTCGGGATCCCTTTTTCAGGAGACACCTTTGTACAAAATACAGAAATAAAAATAAAATGCACATACAACAAGCATAGATAATTCCCATTATCAATGATATAAGCAATTACAAGTGTGATTCATCTATGCCAGTCAAACATAGTTCTTCCAATAAAATCCCATGATTAGCTGAACATAATGCAGCTGTTGTTGTGCTGTGACTTACTATACTGCTCTGGCTGTAATGTTTTTCTTGACTCTAAAAACAGTCTCAGTTGAGAATTTTCTGTGGACTTTGCTAAACTGGACAATTTTGAGATTGGGTTGTTGTTAAGTACCTAGGATCACCTTCCTAACGTAATGAGAAAACCTTTGCAGACTTCCAGTTTTTCAGGATTGTACCGGATGCAAGTGATAAGTTAAACATGTGATCTAGAAGAGCTGGAGGCAATGGAGTGAAGGATCCATATTATCGTCACCCTTTCCGTTAGGGTTTAAACTTTAAACCCTAACGGGTCAGTTTAAAGTTTAAACTGACCCGTTTCCTGTGAACCTCTCCTCAGCTAACTGACATAAAAGCAAATGTATTGCCAGAGTGGAGAATAATTGGTGAGGAAGCAGCCGATGGAGAGCCAGAACTTACCGAGGTAGTAGTGGAATGTTCGATGAATGTTTTGCCAGAAGAAAGGAAATGACCATTAAAAGATTGACACATATTCTTTTTATTTGTTATAATTAGATTTATTTTTCAAGGATTTGATCAAATGTTCCAAAACTCTGATGCATTGCCAGAGGTATTTGCAAGCAAGGACAAGTTGAAGTAGAAGTAGATTTGGCTTTTCTAATGTTATTCCATTGATGTCTGAAATTCCAAGCTCTCTGACAATAAGAGCTTTGGAAATGTTTTGAGATTAGATTAGAACACTTTTACTCTTAAAATGTTTATAGGGTGCATGTTTAATAAATATGTTGTTAAAAGTTGTGTCAACTAGGTCACAGTCAAAATGTCTTTTTTTCAATGTGAGAGTGATTTAAATCAATTAAAAAAAACAAATGCAATTGGGCGATGGTTGCTGATGTCATAAGCAAAGACTGCACTAGTTTGGTACTTAAGAAGGTTGTTTATTAATATAAGATCTATTATGGTTGATTTAAAAGGATTGGATTTGTTTGATTGTCTAGGACTAGAAATCAACTGATGCAGATTAGGCTTTAAGCATGGATTTTAACAAAGTCCATTTTAGGTAAAAGGCTCCTAATATATAAGTGTAAAAGCCAAAAAGCCGTCATTTCAGCACTAATGTGATGTGATTCAAACAAGGAACCATTTGTTATAGAATTCAGGCGAGACACACAAGCACTTGGCCTGTTTATGACAGTAATTATATTTGTATTTATGTACTAATCATGTGAATTAAAATATTGATAATTGCTAAAATTATCTAATCTGAAATAGAAAAGCAACTAGGCCTACTAATTGGTAAGATATTACTATTTTCCTCAATTGAGGCAACAGCCTTGCATGATGCAGTGTTCATACATATAGAGGACGTCAGAGGTGAAGGAGGCTCTGTAGGGGTTGGAGCTTGAGGAAGCTGTGGGCAGAGGGGGAATGACCACATGGATGTCCACACTGGCACAGGTATTTTCAATAATCAGTCATTCCCATATAGAAGTTGAGACACTTCAGAGAATGTTTGTGGCTAACATCCGTGCAACCTCGCATTCTAAAAAAAAAGGTTAAAATTGACTATGTAAAAATCACAGTCCGACGTAGGAAAAATAAATTAATCGAGGTTAGCGAGAGAGACAATTCATTGATGTGAAGCATCTTCAGAAATACTGGTGGTGGTGGAGTAAAACCAGCGGGCGGTTGATGGAAACACTTCTTTGAATCTCTCTGGGGATACTGGTTATAATAGGTGGTTATGGGGAGGTGGTGTTTATTACTATTAGGTAATATTTAAAGAGCAACATCCGAGGACTGATAGGCTGAAGAAATGCAGAACGATCGCTGGCTGGATATGAGGATATTAGAATTGTGAATGTCGGGACTTTGACAACATAAAGTTAGAGAGGAGAGTAGAACAGGAAGAAATAGCAAAACAAGAATAGGAATAACATTGTGGAACTTTTGTCAAAGCTTCATTCATTTGAACCAAACTGAACAATTTGAATCATCAAATTGATTGATTGGTAATATTCACTGATCACCAGTATTAATTACTTTGCAGGACTGTTTTTTACAGTGCACAGATGTTTTAGAAAATTATAAATGATGTATTTGTAAGAAATGCAATGCCACTTAGATTATGATTTCATTAAATGCAATGGTGAAAAACTTATATTAATCAATCAACGAAAAACAAAAGATCAACAGTTTTATAGTTGTTCAATTGTTTTACTCATTTTTTAAAGCAAAAATACCAACAATTCTGTGATTCTAGCGTTTCAAGTGCAAATATTTGTTTTATATGATATTAAACAGAATATCTTTGGGTTTTGGACTGTTGGTTGGACAAAACAAGATGTTACCATGGGCTGTGGCAGATTGTGATGAGCATGTTTCACTGATTTATGACATATTGTAGATCAAAACGATTGCTACATTAATCAGGAAAATATCGGGCAGATTGATTCATAACAAAACGAAAATTGTTAGTTTCAACCCTGCTTTTATAGAATAGCTGTACAATATCCACCGACAGAAGGCTCTCTGCAAAATGTTTACTGTCAAAGGATTTAATTTCATTGTCTTTCAATATCATCTCCTGGCAGCTACTAAAGTTTGTGATATGCTTTTATGCATCTGGTTTAAATATATTGCAAATGTCAATGGTGACCAGAAGTAGGACACAGGAAGCCAATATTAGTTTGTGCTCTTTAAGTGCTTGTACTGCTCCCTCTTCTCTATGACTTTTCACTGCAGTAAACGATCAATCACATTACTCACTATACCGAAGAAAAAACCTCGCCAGTCCATGCAGAAACTCACTGGACTGTAATTCATATGTCACGTGGATGATTTGACAGGCCTGACTACACATGCCTTCATCATCATAAGTGATATTGAGCTGTCTGTGCTTACGTACATGGAGACATAAACAGCCTACTGAGACAGGCTGTTACTCACCACTGTCTGCATCATCAGCACTATGCAGTCATTGAGAGGAAACACTCTGTCTCTTCTATCTGGTTGCTTTATCTGTGTTTGTGAGAAAACAGTAAAAAGAGTTCAAAAAGAATAGTAGTATACACTTGTATTGCTTGCACAGATGCTTGCCAGTAGCTCCGTCTTTGTTGATAATGTGATGAATTCTGAAATATGTGTAACTATGTGCTTAATATGTGTTATCTTATATCCACTCAAATGCCAAAGAAGTCATCTAATTATACCAGGACTTGACATTCACTTTTCTGCTCACCAGCCACTGTGGCTAGTGGTTTTCCAAAGTACCTAACCACTCAGAATTTTCACTAGCCACAATTTTATTGTAGTGAAAACATATTTTACTTGAATAAAGTTGACTATGGTGTGCTACAATTGACATGTAGAATTAGATTTACAACCCTTTTAAATGTAAATGAACACTTCATCCAAATCAAGACTACATAAAATGTATCACCAAATCTTCAGCTCTGATAAATTTGTGTACAGCTCTGTTTGTATGAAAACATGCAGCCGATTAAGACACAGACTTACAAAGAGTAGCTTTGTATTGTAATAGTGGTGCAGGTGTGTAGAAGATTAATTGAAAAAAATTCTAATTTAACTGAGACCAAAGGCCGAGACGACATCAGCCTGGACTACCAGTGGTTTATTCGACATGGATAATGTTTTCTGCTTACACCCTCATGTGCGTGTCTACTGTATGTGAATGGTCATGTGATATGAGTCTTCAGGCGTGGAGAGAGATTATTTCTGAAGCTGTGCTAAAATGCTTGTGTGCAGGGCCTCGTTTCCGGATTATAACACCGTTTTAATAAACCCATCCGCCGAAGCGGAGTGACTGTGTTACTCGCCGCTGCCTAACTATCTTTGGGAGGTGGGTGGGGCTAATGTCATGTCCTGGATGACCCTATTTTTGTTCTGACACTAGCAGGATAAGATGATGACATATAAAGTGTTTGTTACAAAGTGCTGTAGGCCTCTGACTTTGCTCTTCCTTCATCTATGCTGAACATTTCGTTAGAATTCACAATCACCTCACATTAACCTCAGTGTGTCCCAGCTGCCAGCGGGAACACTTTGGTAACAATAAATCACTTGATCACTTTTCACTCTCTGCAGAGTTATGAACTGTTTACACATGCCCACTGTGTATAAATGAAATGCCAAATGCACCTTTGTGTAGGTCTGGAATTTATTGTGTGTCGGCAGCTTTTTATGGTCAGGCCCCTTCTTGTATTTGAACAGATCATCTTTCTGGAAGATGAACAACATCCTGCTACAGAAGTTATGTATGTGTATATATTATGTGTATGTGAGATTGCGTGAGTATTCTGTGTGTGTAGTGGTCATGTTGTGTTGGTGGTAACGACATATCACCACTTCTAGAGCAGATACATATGAAAATCCACCCTTACCTCTTTGTTTTGGCCTTCCTCCCATGCCAACACTGGATTATTATGGCGTGTGCACAGATTTATCACCTGTCACTCAGCTTAACTCAAAATAAATCATTTAGAACCTGCACAATTACATTTTTGTATGTTTTTTTTTTTATTAATTCATCCATCTTTTATTATTCATGATATTTGACGTATTATTTTTGGTCCTGTATTTGTGTTTCCATGTCTGATATGTACATTTTATTCAAATGAAAATATATAATAATAATTAGCGGTGGATTAATGGATCGGTCATTATGGTATTTGAGCTTGGTTTTGATGCACCTTTGTATTGGATGTTGTATGTAATTGAAATTGTCGTTACACTCGTTTTCTAATTTTTTTAATTCAACTTCAAAGATTTATGGGTCATATGTCCTGTACATCCTTTACCAATGAACCGTTTGACATTGAGTGTCCTATAGATCCACACTCGCACCACACACCACTAATAAGGACTGAATTATGATCAATCCAACCATTATTGAATGTGTGAGTATATTTCACACACTTAAATGTTTGTTATAGAGTAGGATCTCCGATCAGAGAGATGTCTATGTTTTACTCAAATTCAAGCACATATTATATATATATATAACAAATAAATAAACGAAAATGTAAGTAAAAATAACATCTAAAAAAGGCCATAGCACATGGTTATGTAATAAACTGGATAAAAATAAAATGTGACATAGTTATCAATTTCCAGTGTTTATGTTGACCTCTATTATATTATTTATTTATTTATTTATTATGCCTTATATTCTGTCAAGAGCATATAGAGTCAATATAAGATTTACATATGGAAACTGCATTTCAAAATCTATCTACAAAAATAACTTAAATCAGAGCCAGCATCACTTATGATGCAGACACAGAATATAATTAGTGACCTCAGACTAAACTCTGACACAAACAAGGTCTCAATTCTTATCCTGCTAGACCTAAGTGCAGCATTTGACACGATCGACCATGACATCCTAATTAATCGTCTAGAAAAACTGGTTGGTCTTTCTGACTGTGTATTAAACTGGTTCAGAACATATATCAAAGGGAGAAAGTATTTTGTCAGGCTTGGAGATCATGTGTCAGAGAAGCATGATGCCCACTTTGGAGTTCCACAAGGGAGCTGCCTCGGTCCATTACTGTTCTCCCTGTACATGCTACACTGGGGGACATCATTAGAGAACACAATGTGTGCTTCCATAGCTACGCGGATGACACGCAACTCTACATCTCTGCTGAACCAAATGATACTACAGCTATTAACTCCATCACCACCTGTATGTTAGCAATAAATAAATGGATGAGCAATAATCTTTTTTAATTAAATGAGAACAAAACTGAAATCCTACTAGTAGGTCCTGTAACAAAAAAGAGAGATGGTGCTGAATAACATGGGGAAACTTACTCCTTGGATTTAATCCAAAGAGTAAGTCACAAGTCTTGAAGTTACAAGTCTTGGTGTTATTATAGACTCAGATCTAAGATTTAAATCCCAGGTAAACAAGGTGACAAAACATCATTCTTCCACATTAGAAATATAGCTAAAATCCGACAATTTATAAATCAAAAGGATGCTGAAAAACTAATCCATGCTTTTATCTCAAGCCGACTCGATTACTGCACTCTTTACCGGCCTCCCAAAAAAAACCGGAGAGACTTCAGCTCATCCAAAACGCTGCAGCGAGGCTGCTGACTAGAACCAAGAGGAGAGACCACATAAGTCCAGTGTTAGCCGCTCTACACTGGCTTCCAGTAACTTTTAGAATTGACTTTAAGGTCCTCCTTGTATACAAAGCCCTAAACTGCCAACTCTCTAATAAACTATGTGCCCCCAAGAACATTACGGTCATCCACTACTGGTTTATTAAATGTTCCCAGAAACATCCAAAAGAAAATTGGGGATGCAGCCTTTTGCAATTATGCACCAAAGCTATGGAACACTTTACCTGCAGACATTAGGGAGGCAAGCTCTCTCAATATCTTCAAAAGTAAGCTAAAAACATATCTCTTTACTTTAACCTTTTAATGGTGATATTTTATATATTTTTATCTTAGCCTTTTAATGGTGCCACTTTAAAGTAATTTAAATGATTTCATTAATTGTTGCTATGCCTGGTTTAACATTGAATGTGTAAAGGTAACTGAGATAAATTTGTATTTTTGAGAAACCTGAGATCAAATAGACTGTTTTACCACGGGAAAAAGAGAAAGTTTCTCTGATAAATGTGTATTGGAGAAAAACTGGCTTTAACGGAAGGGAGTAGACCAGTTGAAAGTTCACAGGGGCCCATTGTTGATCCCATGCTGTCAATATATGGCTCTGATAGTTTAAAACATTTACAAGAATGGTGTAATGAATGTGATTTCCCGGCAGTGGGGTCGTTAAGTACGGCACAGATACAGAAACGAGGCATGATTTCCAATGTTATTTTATACTATTTTAATTCTGCCATTTTATCTGCTATTTTATACTATTTTAATTCTGCTATATTATATTATTTTAATTTTGCTATTTTTATAATGGTACTTCAGACTCATTTACATCTACACTGTGATTATTGTACTGTAAATGCTCTTATTCTGTCTAATCTTGTACTAATTGTTATGTTTTTGCTGTGAAGCACTTTGGGCTGCAATTCTTGTATGAAAGGTGCTATACAAATAAAGTTTATTATTATTATTATTATTATATTACAAAAGGAACATTATCTTACAGACTTTATAATTGTATGTAACAATATCTCTAATCATACCGTACCATATTATGTTCCACACTATTTTACCGTTAGTCTATAATTCGCCAATCTGAAAAGTATCGCTCTGCTGTTTTGTTGTTTCAGTCCAAAATGAGAACTTTTATCTAATGACCTCCAAAAATCCTAGCAAGACACCAAATCCCCAATTACAGGTGTAAAATCATCAGATAATGAAGCACGACTGATTACCTTTCATCCTTGTGTTTCTTCCCCTCTTCCCTTCACAACCCCACAGACAGACTACTGGTATGGACAATAAGGCGTTGGAACCTGACTCTGTGAGTATACCCATGGAGGAGGCCATCATGTGTAATGGAGCCGGCCAGCCTCAGCAGCAGCAGGAAGCATCTCTTTTAACCCACCTGAAGAAGGTTGAGAACCAGATCACTGAAGCCCAGCGTTTCTCCCACCTCCCCAAACGCTCAGCTGTGGACCTGGAGTTCAGCAACCTTTCCTACACTATCCAGGAGGGACCATGCTGGAGGAGGAGAGGTAACACACATCTCTCCAGTCTTCATACGCACTGCTTGTTAAGTCAGTCATGTATCGTTTAACCAGTTTGTAAAGGAGTGAGGATATAGGCTGTATGAATGCAGCAAGGTTCAAATTTGTTAGTGACCTAAAGGAGAAAGTCAGGTGACGTAGTATAAAGAGCGACAAAGGCCACATAGGGAGGAGATCAGGGTGGATGGGAAACTCAGGACTTTCACCCTGGAAACAGCTGTGAAACAAAGTCTTAAATGTATTAAAAAAACAAGTTGACTTATTTTAACTTACGTAATTAACTTACAGAACATACTTCACATACTTAATTTATGTGAATTACGTTATGAGACAGTCCTGCTCTCATCCAGATAAAATGACGGAAGCAGAAGGAGGTTTGATAAATAAGAACAGTTTTAATGGTGCAGCACTTTCCAGGAAAAACAAAAACATTGCGCTCCAATACGGTCTCTCCAAGAGTCCTCAGGCCGTTCTTTGGCACACACCTGCCGGTCCCAGACTACTGCAAGAGAACCAGGTTACCACCAGGCTTATATTGTGTGACTGATTACTACTCTGTCCAGCTGTGTGACTTCCAGCTGAGACATTCCCCTCTCTCCACCAGCAGCCGACACCATAACAACACCCTACTGCCACATACGTGACGTACCTAACTTACGTACGTTAGTCACAATGTTAATCACGTGTTTGAAATTGCAATCGTTTAACAACTTGCAGGTAGGAGCAGTTTGCCCCGTCCTAAGCATTATAACGGTCGTTTAGTAGTCTGATAACATTTGACATGGGCTGCGAAGCAATTCTGACGTATTGGAAGTTGTGCACAATAGTGAAGTGTTATCAGAGTTGTGATGTAACATAAAGGTTACCAAGTGGAACATAAGATGCTCATTTCTACACTCCATCTTGCCATCTTTACAAACATAATAGTGCCATTTTCCCACAATCCAACATAAAATGTAGATGTTCATACACTGGGTGAATTATTACTTTTAAACTTTAGTGCTTCTATAATGCATAATGCATCTGAACATGCCATGTGTTGTTTGGTGTGTCATTTTGGCTCTGCCACTTGAGTTGTGTTGTGGATCAGACAGGGCAGCTTTTAGGACACATCAGTTTTGCAGACGTCTGATAAGGAAGTGGTAGGTTATTGTCAGCCAAAGCGAGGTAAATAAGTCACCTCCACTTGGCCTTGCAGTATCTCTGTTCTCTGCGAGTGACGTCTCGTATGAGACAATCATGTTACTGGACACATTTCTCTCTCTCATCCTCACTCAGTTTCTTCTTTTGACTGACTGAGCGAGGCCTCCAGCAGTGAGTACTGACCTGATGCTTACAGTTACTTTAGCAAACCCTTATCTTTATTGATCTTTCTTGTCGACAGAAGAGACAGATGGAACAAAAGAGGAAGCAGGCTGATTGTTTCTTACACACTGCCCTACCCAGAATCCATCAGTGTCCATGGATTCCACATAGAGGATCAATAGACACTGCAGAGTGGAGTCATAGACAATAACATACAAATGCAGTATCCATGCACATGCTACCATTGTGTGTATTTTTAA
>NC_041367.1:23115463-23135463 GCF_900634415.1 Cottoperca gobio | reverse complement strand
CACCAGGCACACGAGTTGCCATCCTTACCCACAACCCGTAAAGTAAAGGGGTACTGGTAGCCCATACTGTCATCACTGCAGGTTAAAGGAAGAACAAATTCATTCAAGCACACTGTCAATGTTAGTTTTTGACACTCAACTTATTATTTCACAGTTTTATTCTTGAATAATCCCTGATCCTGATTGTTTGGTCAGGGCATTCCTAATCATCTTCACTTCTCAAAGAGAGAGAGAGATACAAAGACAGAGAGACACAGAGAGAGAGAGAGAGAGAGAGAGAGAGAGAGAGAGAGAGAGAGAGAGACAGACAGATGTATTATTTGTAAAGTAGTATATGTGATGTGTACCTTAGTCAACTGTGACACCATGTATTTGTTGCAGTGTATGATCTGTTATATATCTGTATGATATGTAAAACAAATCAGGCACAAAGAGTGGAAGCAGTATAACAGAGCTACATGTAGTTCTGTCAAAAGCTAAACTAAAATCTAAAATCATGGGAGAAAGGAGAACACCATCAGCCTACCAGTCCTGGGCGTGGTTGCTGGCCTCCTGTGGGGGCAGAGGGCTGGCCAGTCGGGACACTTGGATCCAGACGGCATCGTACAGATCCTTCTTACTGGTGTGGACGGTGCAGGGAACTATGAGCGGCATGCCGAACAGACTGGCCCGATTCTTCTGAGATGACAGGAAGTACAGCTCCGTACGCATCTGAAGGGCGAAACAAACGTTGAAGTTAAACTAACAGCTGTTGGAGGTGACATGATGTAGAGAGATTATTTGTATTGTGAATAATTTGGCAAGAATACATTAAACATCATTCATCTTCAAAATAACTGACTAATGTTTTAGCTCAAACTGTACGATACAGCACACTGCTTTTCTATAGATTTCCCACCATCTTTCTGTGCATGGCTATGATGTATCCAATGAAGGGGCTCTCCTGCACCGGTGTGATGTGTCCGTTGGCAACCCCGTTGGCCAGGGACATCTCTGGGTTACAGGGCACAATGGTGTCGAGCCCACCGTTGGGGATGAGGACGGGGTTATTGTCCAGGTCCTCACTTGCAGCCGAGCCGTTGGCTATCGGGGTTATGTCTAATGAAGGGGGAGAGAGAGGCGATGAGAAAATGGGGAAGTGTGGATTCACACAGATGCATGAGCATAAGAGTGCAAAGACAAAGTGTGAGTGAACAGGCTCACCTGTCAGTGTGGGCGAGCTCAGTGACGTTGGTGAACCTGGCACCGGGATCTCAAATGCACACAGGAAGCAGTTAACAGACAGACGGACCTTGTGGTTGTCCTGCGGAAAATTCTAAACACAAAGAACTTGATCAGACTGCAGCACTTCAGTCGTACAGTAACAGACAACTTGCATCATGCAGTTATTAAGGTTAAACACTCTGCTGGGAAAGTTCACCTACAATACAGAGCATCCATGTGGAACCTGGTACCTTTATTCTAGAGACACACACCGGTCAGGGTTCAACGTTAATGTTTTTATTTTGACTTACAGAAATCTACTTGTCTGAAGAACATTTTTATTTGCCCCCATACAAATAGTTTTATTGATTAGTGTTTATCAAATAACAACAAAGTCTTAATTTAATTGTCATTATTAATCTCTAAGTAAATGAATCAGCCTTTTGTAATGAATTTGAAGAAAGGCTTCAAAACCAGAGCAAAAAATGTGTCTCTTTGTTTCACTTTTGTCATCAGAGCAACAACATGAACGCTTGAGCTCTCAACTCTAAAAGAAAGGTTGACATGGAGCACACACAGTTTAGGGTTAGGAGCTCAATGGGACTCTTTCCTGTCCCAACTGCAGACAGAAAGCTGCCCTCTGCGTGGCACAGATTTCTTTTAGTTCACCCCTCTCTTTTCCTCCGCTCTGTCTCTGACTGTAGGTGTGTGTGTGTGTGTGTTTTATAATAAATTAAAAGAATAGCGGTCACTAAATGAATGTCACTATCACTACAGTAGAACGTATGAGTATATGAAGATGTTCCCTTTACTTTGTGTGTATATGTAAATAGTATATTAAGAATGCACAGCTACAGCTAAAGTAAAGTCCAATGACCAAGACGTTAACATTAGCTGCAGTGAAGGACTGGTGCTAAAGGCTGAGGGGAACCGAGACGATAGAAGCAATGTTCTGCCGCTTAAAAAAAGGCATTGAAGCAAAATAGACAGGAAATGCTATCGTGCAGAGAAACAGCAATTAGACTAATGATATTTAGACTTATCCAATAAAAACATCTGCAGTGACTGAAGTCCAGACACAACATCTCATTCTTCATTAAATACGCTGCCTTTAAGTTTGTGGAGATAATATGTCAAACATGACATGAGAAAGTATATCTTATTATTTATTTTGTTACTTTAAGCTTGCCAGCTAAAACTCATCTGGTTTTAAAGGGTCATTCACGCAAATTACAAAAGAACCTTTCTGTACCCTTGTGGATCGAGCCACACAGACAGGTCCAGGTTTAAGATATTCATTAAGATACGTCTTTATTTATAAAGAGCCTGTTGACACATCTAGTGCCTTTGTGGGCAGACAAAGATACTCTACCTTTAGGAGAGTTGCCAGTATTTCCCAGTGAATGTGCACTCGTCCCACTCACTGTGGTTGTTTGGACTGACTGTTCAGTGAGTGGGGGGGAACCAGAGACATGAATGAGCAGTGAGTGTGCGTACGGTGTTCCAGACAATCACTAGTCCCAATTGTTTGCCTGGGAAACTAGGTCAGTTAAGATTACTTGACTTCATTTTGTGAAACTGTTTAAACTTTTGTTGTTATGTAATGGTGCCATACATAGGCAGGTTAGCACGTGTTGTCATCAGTCTCTAAATAAGAAATAATGTTGCTGTTTGTAATAAACAGACCATTTGATGTCTAGCTGTGTTAACACCAAGACAGATTCCTCCCTCTGTGTTCGCAGCTACGCCTCGTTTGAGATGAGGCCTGCAGCATGAGGTTGTACCTTGATGTTGGAGGTATGGACCTCAGCCAGAAGGATTTGCTCCGGCTTCAGACTGCACAGTTCGCTCAGCTGTTTCTTCAGCCCTGTGTACTTTTCATCCATATTCAAGCGCAGGCCGTAGCGCACAGGTGTGGAGCCATCCAGTTTAATGACTGCAATCACATCAAAACATTATACACGATTGAGGTTGTTGTTGTTTAAAAAAAAAGGGATACATTTTCTGAACATTTCTTTCAGCCTCCTCACCGGTGATCTCTAGATGCATGGAGCTGTCCATGGGCAGGGGCAGAGACAGGAAGTTGAAGGGGTCGAAGCGAGCGCTGATGTGTCCGCACGTCTTACACTTCACCTGGGACTTGAGCTGACCGTGGAACAGATCCACCACGATGGAGCGGTTCCTACGCAGGTGGTTCTCCCATGCCTTTAGGGTGGAGGAGCAGTTTCACATTTTCATTTGATACTTTGTTATTAGAAAAATATTGATTATTGGCACTGAAGTTTTGAAACCAAGTTTTCAGCGGCATTTTTCTATTATTTCTATTATGATCTATATTACTCTGTCCTAGACCAGACAGAAGTATTTGACAGCAGTGTGATCTCTGACCTCAGAAGCCACCTCCCAGTCAGGCCGGCTATCGCTGTCCTTCAGCTCCACATAGGGTTTCTCATGGACTCTGTTGAGATCTTCATGGAGACCGTCCAGCAGGAAGGCGAGCAGCTCTTGGGAGTCCTGCTGCTGGAAGCCATTAAAGCGTGGGGCATACTTTGCTATTGTCCACTGGGGAGGAAGTAATGCCATCACAGTTTATTTTATATAGAATCCTTAAAAGCATTTGAAAGGCACTTTGAAAAAAAAGCTCCTGTAGCACTTCAACAAGTAGACACAGAACGTAAAGAAAGATTGTGATTCAGCTTACAGAAAGGTGCAGAGCTATGGATCAAACATGACAATACCTGACCAGACACATAACAAGTAAGTGAAGCTACTGTACATTGATACATTTATACTGATGCTACACACTTTCACCAGCCTCTCAGTTTGCCCAGCTGACTCACAGAAGTGTTTAACATTAGACACAAGACAGTAATGACACTGCTTACCCTGAGTTTGAGTGGAGCCACGTTCTTCTGTGTCCCGCTCCATAGCTCCATCACCAGGTCCCCATAACACTTGGCCATGTGACCTCGCATCCCGATGGGGTTGGTTCTGTAAATGCACCAACACGTATGAAAATGATACGTTCAGGGTAATTGTGGCAAGATTTACAGCAAAGTAATGCACTTCAGTGGCACCTGTTGAGCTCATAGAGGTGTCTCCCTGAGATGAAGTAGTCCGTGAGGGGCTTGGTGTTGCTCACACACTGGATACTGGAGTTCATGAAGCAGGTGTTGCCAAGGTTACTGAGGCCAGTGGCTCCTTTCTCTGTGGGAACTGGGTTGAAAAACAAGAGAAAACACGAGCTCACAAGCTTTCTTTACTGACCAGCACCAATGACCTCTTTTACAATTGCACATGTGAAAAAATTATAATAAAATGTTTGCTACAGCGAATTAGAGATAATCTTGTTCTATACGGTCTGTGTATGTAGTCAACTATTTATTATCTGTAACACTATGTATTTACGCATCTGTTTATTTATACAAAACTATTTATGAATCTGTCTATTTACAAGAATGTAAAGGTATTATATGATATGTATATCTGTTGGCAGAACAGACAGCATCTGCGATTACTCTGAGCAGCATGCAGGAAATTAATTACAATATAATAATCTCTGAATATATATTTCTTGCTTTTTCCCTGATGGTCTGAATAATTTGTTGCTAGTTGCTTTTTTAGAAAAGAAAGGGGCCACACAGGGATGATTTCTAAATCATGTAAGAAAATAAGACAAATCTGGTATTTCCAGGTGTTAGCATATTAGCACTGTGTGCTCAGAAGACTCTCGTCTCCTCATCACTCTGGACCTAACTAAAAAACTATTACTAAAAGTATTTCCAGAGATTACATTTAATCATATTTTGCTGTGGACTCAGATTTATTGACAATATTTGCCTCCCACTATATGCTACAAAGAGTCGATGTGTGCGGATTGAGAGAGTTCCCTTCACATGTAATATTTTTCTGTAATAGAGCACAGTAACTATCCACCAGTCAGAGCATGTTGTTCCAAGGAAATACCTGAATAAAACTACCAATCTGCCTGTTGACTAATGCACAATAAGCTCATCTAGTGTCTTCCCGCTCACCTTTGTGTCTGTCCATCTTACTACTGTTGGCAATGAAAGACATTTCCTCAGGCCAGCTCATGTCTTTGTTCCTGACTGTGGAGGAAAACAAAGATTATTAAGTCATTAAACCAGTTCACTAGCACTTGCATGTGCCATTATTTAGAATGACATGATACTACTTTTGTGAGTCTGAAGAGATTTAGTTAATTTTGGAGAGCAATGTAAGAGGTAGGTGTGTCTGACCTTCAATCACTAGCTGCTGCTCATCATAGATTTTCAGGCTTTCCAGTGTGTGATCTTCATCGTCCAGGAGGGTGAGGTAGTTCTGCAGGACAAAGAGAGGAGAAAACTAACTTTTGATTTATTAGGGCTGTGGAATTATTACTCTGTTGTTGTTTCTTCTGCATCAGTGCATTTTCAAAAGGGACCATCAGACAGTCGTATTAAATATATACAGTACCAGTCAAAGGTTTTGTTACAACACCTTCTTTGGAATCCCAGGATAATAGTGTTGAACAGTTCAACTAAAGTAGGCCCACCTCACTGTTGTAGAGCCAGAGTCTCATGTCCTCCTCCTTGATGCGGAGTCTCTGGGACAGGTAGAGGTGGATGTCTTTGATGGTGGCCATGCGGCTGAAGCAGCCCGTGTAGGCCAACACCCTCTTCAGGGGAGCGTTGGGGGATGGCACGTTACCTGCTAAGGCGCACAAAGAGGACAGGAGCATTCACAAACTGATCCAAACGCATGGAACGACTTCAACTGTGATTTTAAAGTGAAATATTGGCTATGCACAAGCTCACAGATGCCAACAACTGATCAATTCTAAGGACGGCATTCTGGTGACGGAGGATTAGTTGTAAGGAAGCAGCAAGAAAGGGCTTTTTTGTCAATCAGCGCAGACTTGATTGGTCAATCAACTTAGTGGATTTAGTGGACTCAGATCGGATTAAATCAAATACAAGCCAACCAATATCAGTGCTGTTTATTAAAATAAAAATAATGTACACATTTAATTAACTGATATTGACTTCAAAATTATTAATAAAACTAGTGATTTTAAAATGTTATGTTTTTCAATCTACACAGTTTTGCTATTCAGTTCTAGCCCTAAATGAAGCATCCGCTACACGTGTTTGAGTGCTCTACTTGTGCCTCTGGTTGTTAGTAATACATTATGTGGAATATGACGCATAGTTAGATCAATTTCAGATATTTAGTCCAGCAATGACAAGCCGGCGCTCAGACCGATCATGAGTCATGATGGAATCCGAAGCTCCACGAGGGACTCGTGGCCTGAAACCTGATATGTTGACTTGATTTGGAGCAGCGCTCGCATGCTGAGTGCTGATGTCCGATTACCCAGGAGAAATTTTGTACATCTCCACTTCATGCTTTATCATCTGCTTTCCTTTTGCAGTGAGGCATTTTCTAGTTTATACTTGTCCATTATATCCATTTAGACATCATGCGAAGGTATAAACACTGGAGTGAAATCCAGCTCCAAAGATTGTGTGAGTGAGTTCAATTGACTGAAGTGGAAGGAAAAATAACTTGATGGCGTACAATTTATAGGTATTTACCTACATATCAGTGAAAGGATAAGAAATCCTCCTTTACACCTGCTACATTAATACCAACTGACTGCTGTAGTACTGCATGTGTCATATCTCAATTCTGTTGCTGACAAAATTGCTGCATCATCAAGAGGCGGCACACACATTGCAGTTTTATAAATTGGCCAATCACCCTTTTTTGTGTTGGAGTGCAGCTTCTGTAAGACGCCATATTGTGACTTTTTCACTTCACACACTAATTTTCACTTGCATAAGCAGCGAAATACTGCACTGTAGAGTGGGCTGTGGTAAAGGAGAGCGACTCCAGCAGCAGAGTTCAGTAAACAAAGGATCTGACTCTGATCTACATTATTTTAGCCGCTAACTATCCAGTGAAACATGCCGGGATCAGGCCCGACAGATACTGATGAACGGCTAGGGACATCTGTATTTTATACTATTGATAAACATTCGACTTTGGTGGACTTATTACATTAGTACCGCTTCCTGTTCTACAGATCTCTGACGGACACGTGACATAATGGGTAGCTATTATATATCAGGGCTGTTCTATGTTGGTGCACTGCTCCAGCAACTGGTCAACTTTGACTTGACAGCACTGTCACCCCGGACTTAAGGGAACTTCATCTTTGCCAGGCAGTGGCCATGCTGGTCATATATTGAGCCACAGTTATGACATTTCTTCCTGCTGTGAGGAGATTTGCATTTTAAACCAGGTGTAAAAGGGAGTTACGTTACCGGACTTTTCTTAATTTCTGTTACTGATCTTCTTTTGTGTGTGTTGTCATTCTTTTAGACTGATCAGAAAGTTGGAGTGGGGAAGTACAGTCGGATTAGACAGGCAGATTCAAATTTGTTCATTTTCAGATGTTCAGCCCAAATCCAAATGGGAGAGCACACATATACCTGACATCATCACGTCACAGACGGTTTCAAATATCTTCCTTTCAACAACTTAAAAGTTCCTATGATTTCTTTCATCTTTTTTTTAATTCAGATGAGTGTAGCGCACTAAAGCAAGTGTTGTAAAAACTAATACTTGAATAGCAAGGTCTGTGAAGATTGAAAAGGTTTGAATTATGCAACTTTTAATGTGATCAGCAGCCTTCCCCCTTCATGGGTGATTGGTTCATTCCACTGCCCACTCCAGAGAACTGCCAGGGCTGGACCATTCCACTATAGGAGGATTAAAAGGGGGGGGGGGGGGGGGGTGCGGGGTAGCTCAATGAAGCATTTTCGACGGCTTGCTCTGGTCTTGCTGCAGGCTTACGTTACCTCTTGGTGGGGGTAAATACGGTGGGAACATTCGCAGGCTGGTCATACCCATGTTGACCCAGATGTTGGACTGGGGGGAGCGTGTCGCCGGCTGCTGGCGGAGGAAGAGGAGGTAACGCGGGAAGAGCTCCAGCTCTGCATGGCCTTTCTTACTCTCTAGGATGACCTGCAGGGGAGGAAGGGAAACTTTGACACTTTTCATGCATGGAAACCACAGAGTGTTTTGATCAGTCTGGAAACCTTTGACCAGGGTTTGAAGTCGGAGTCATTTAGAACAAAAAAAAGATTGGTATCACAATGGGGCGGTAGTAGCTCAGTCCGTGGACGTACGGAAGGTGGGCTGGGAGCTGGAGAGGCTGCTAGAGCCCCAAAAAATAAGACCTTAGTTGTAATAATCCTTTAGGTCTGAGGGCTCTGCTCTTAAGAGTATACTGTGATGTTGATATTGACCAGTCCTGCAGCGCAGCGTGTTCGGTGCGTATTACAAGCTGTATTCACTCACCGGTCGCGGCAGGCTGAGGTTGGCACCGTACCAATGGTAGAGAGCCCTCCACACCGGCTCTGGCACTGTCTCAAAGTCTCTCCCAGGCACCAGCTGCAAGGAGCGCTTCAGCCTGCCACCCTCCATGGTTAACGTAGGGGCCTGCAGGGACACAGCACAGACATCAGCATTTAAATACGTGCACTAAAGACCCTATTTTGCCCACTTAAATTATAGATAACACACTCACACACTCACACACACACACACACACACACCTTCATGGGGTCAGTATTGACCAAAGGCTGGTTGTCGATGGATCCAGGTCTTTGTGCCACCAGCTGGGAGGGAAGGTGGCCATTGGCTCCAGAAAAGCACTGATTGTTGTTGTCCGACACGTTGTGCTGACGGGCAAAACAGCTGTCTGTAGCAGAGGGCGCTACCTGGGGGCTCAGGGCTGCTGGGACATGGTAAATTAAGCACAATGTACATTTCCACAGCACTAATTCTATCAGTACACAAACAGTGATGTGACACTCCCCAATGGGCTGCTGGGAGTTTCACTTTCAATATGGGCAGTTTACTTGGAAAGAAGATATGTTTTTTTTCTTAAATTAAAAGGACTCAAGCAGCAGTCAGTGTTATTGTTGTATTCTTGTTGACTGACCCGTCTCTGTGGCCTCCGAGGCGCTGGACACAGCATCAGGTGACCTCTCCTCAGTGGGGCTGACCGGGCTGAAGGTTCCCAGTCTGTCTGGTGGGATGGGCTCTATAGTGGTTGTAGCCATCGGAGTTCGCAGTGAGCTCAGGATGGACGGCTGCTCCACCACGATGCCCTTATGCTCCTGGACAGGGAGACAACAGCAGGGACTGCCCTGTCATTGTTGAAAGTGATATCTGTGATTAACGTGGTGTTTGCTCTTGTGACAGTCACTGCTACTGTCCCAGTGTGATGTTATTGTGCAAGATGCAGTGAAATGTGAATCTGTTCCATCAGATATCTGTGAGTATATATAAAGAAAACCTTTAACCGCTCCTAGCCAACAGCTGTAACTTACCACTTCTGTGCCGACTAAAAATGATGTCATGTCATTACAGATTTGTTATTGCAAAATAACACACCCTCCCAAACAGAATGGCTAACATGAACACACGTCAGACTGAATAATGAAGAGAGAACTAAATGGAAGTTCTAACATGACTTACATATTTAACGTAGTCCTTCCACTGCTGCCACCACAGCATAGAGATGAGGAACCAGTTCTGACCTTGCTGCAGTCCATGTCTGCTCTCCCTCTCTAACCACCCTCTACACACAAACACACACAGGGAGGAAAACAAAAACATGGAAAACATTCATTAGGTCCAACAGCATATTCCTCAGAGCTGTATACAATGACAGATAAAGAGGACAGGCATGTACCTGATGATCTGCCCCTCCTCCTCAGGACTGCCAGGCCTGAGCCCCAGGACTATGTGGCACACCTGGACCGAGACACATACAAAATGATCAACAAGGATGAATAAAAACTGCATATCAATGTCAACACGAGTTGTAAAACTACTGTACAGTATGCGAGTGTACTGACCTGGAAAAGCAGGTTTAGGAACTCATTGGCCAAAGCACTCTTCACACTCCAAATCTGGTAGTCTTCCAGGGTCAGGTGACCCAGCTGGGGGGGTGGAGTCAAAAATACAAAGGTCAGCATTAGGGCAGAATTATTCAAATATTAATCTCGACCATGATTCTGGCCTCACACAATTAAATGAACATAATTGAATGAGCTATTGGTGTTTAGAATGCGAGCTGCGCTGCATATCAAATCAACAGCTAGCGGGGGGGGCGATGGAGATGTTTTACTTCTAGGAGATGCACTGAATTAAGGTGAAGAAGAACCTTATTTTAAGTCTTATTTTTGATCCAAAGGTTTGCACATTATCAGGAATATAGCACACCATCAATGAATAATTGTGATCTCAATATTGATAAAATAATCAGGATTATCTTTTGTGCCCATAATCGTGCAGCCCTGGTCGACATGCCCAGATTCACTGTGCTCAAATATACACTGCTTTGAGACCTTGAAACGAAAGAAGAAAATCTATTCATACGTTCTAGAAGACAAGAAGGCGGGTGACGAGAATGTTGCTGTGGGTGTACTGGGCAGGATGGGACGATATGAATGTGAAGCTGGAGTTGAGCTGTATCGTAGTGTTGACTTTCTCTGAATCAGGGTTATAAAATCTAATTATAATATGGGCTAGAAGGCAATGGTGCTTCTGTCACCAAGAGTTGTGTCTCACCTTGGTTGTGTCATGCATCTTCAGGATGTCCTCGACTATGTCTGACACGCTACTGTGCAGCTCCTGCAGGGTGACAAAATACATGAACATGAACACCAAGCAGCATCTCGTCCTCAGCTACTGCTGTGGACAGAGATCACAACAGCTCCGGGTGTAAACATGTGAGAAGAGTGTTATGTGTCTGTTTGCAATGCCATAAATACCATACCGATAGACTATCTTCTGTTTAAATCCCTGTGGCATCACAGCTCTGTCTTGTCTATTTTATATTTAGACTATTTAGATTTTCATCTGCCAGCAATATCTTTAAATAAACTGCCACGACAGCATCCATCGTAAACTCTGACGTTACCAGTTAAGAAAAGGAGGTTAGGATTTATTCCACCAAACCCAAGTTTTTACAGTCAAATGACCAAATATAGAAACTTTCACGGTCCAATCAGGTTGAACACAATATAATACTTAAAATTTTAAAAAGTAATTTTTCCAGCCATCAATCAATGAAAAAGTCTCCCCCTTTACACGCGTCAATACAGCAAACCCTCATTCAAATACCATTCAAGAACGCATTACTCAAGCTGATCGATAGTCCAGTGTTGGTCGTGTATCGTGTCCTGTTCTCGTTGCCTGATGATGGTCCTTGAGGCTCTTTCTTAGACTCATTCATTTAAAATTATGTAATTGAATTTAAAACAAAATGAATGTTCATCATAGACATAAATATATCTGATCAGGGATCATCTCAAGCCAGCTCTCACAGCTCTAAACTAGTAGTTTACCAGTTTAGAAAATTCCTAGAATAAGATGAGAAGATCAACATCGGTCCCATGTCTGTGCGTACATGTGTAGCGGACAACAGCCAGGCGCAGTGACCGTGTGCTGCTCGCCGGAGTCTGCTCACTGTGAGGTTGCCAGGTTTGATACAACTGTGTCTGTACGGACACCAAAACCTTGCTCAACAACTGGACCTGGAAACGTTAGCTACATCCAGAGATGCTGTTTGTCAAGAAATAGTTACACTTAACCCTAACCTAGAACAGGTTAAACAGATACATTACAGTGTAAATAGGTCAGAGTTGGTAGGCACGCCACCTAGCTTAAACTAAAGACCGCCTCTGCTAACATCAGAAGACATTTTTAATAAAAATAAAAAACCCTGACCACTATTATCTGTATGTAAGCTTCTACAGGAATTAAAACCAAGCTTTAATCTTAGACATTTCTGAAATCATACAATATATACTGTATATAAAAAACAATAAAAGGATTGTGATCAAAAACCAAAGAGTCATGAAAGTTACATGTTTTGTATATCCTTGATAACTCTGCGGCCCTTCGCCCACATACAGTCCACAGTGTGTGTGTGTGTGTGTGTGTGTGTGTGTGTGTGTGTGTGTGTGTGTGTGTGTACGTACAGGGAGCGTGTCTATGCGATTGTCCTTCCACACCTCCAGCAAGGCCACCACCATTTCATGGAGCTCATCTCGAGACAGAACCCCATCACGGTCCACATCAAACACTTTGAAGCAAACTGGCAGTGAAAGAGAGGGATGCAGTGGTGAAATACAAACATGGTGATGAAGCACACTGCTGCCTAGAAACCCGACACTATGCTGTTCTAATATATTTCCATTTCTGACCAGTGAAAGTTCTGATGATAACATTGATTGTTCTTGAATAAACTCCTTCACTCATTTCAACTTTCAAAATGCACTTTTTTTGCAAGGTTTTTTATGATCATGTGAAGCGTCTGGACATTGAACTTTCTGTAATGGCTTACACTTCTGCCTTTCAGCAATGGGCCCCCTGCAGCACGCAGAGAGTCCACATGATATCTCTTTAAAGTCGATGTGATTGTCCCGATTCTCATCGAAGGCGTGAAACAAGCCTGGAAAACAAGACGAATAACACAAAGAATGTTTGTACAAAGCAAGTCTTTGAAGAGAGTTTTAAAGACCTAATTTAAAGATGTACCTGTATGAACTTCACCCCCATGAGACATATGAATAACACAGGGACATGTTGTCTTACCTTCACTCAGTGAGGCATGGATGGGAGGAGACACCAGTGGGACAAAGGTTTCCAAGTCAAAGCGGCCGGTTCTGGACTGGGCTTTCAGGAGCCAGTAGCGTTTCTCCAAGTCTATAATGTCTGACTCCTCCACTGCAGGATGGGAAACAAAAGAAAACAAAGTCAAAAACACAAGCAGTGCAACACTGTTCAGAGGGACACCTTCTCTGGGTTTTGTAGTGTGTTCAGAAATGAGGGGAAGTTAAACTACTGGAGGTATGTTTAGCTTTAGGTTTGACATTCTCTGCTGTTACTGGGACTAAATAAAAACAGTTGTTAGCTGTTATACCAGACGTCTACGTTCTTTTATTCATTAAACCTTCCATTGTAGATTTAAAGACATGATGGGTCTGATCATTTCTATGTTGGTGTTATATCAGCATCGTTTCACTGACAGCACACAGAAGCAAGAGGTTAGCCATAAAGGAAAAGAATAATAGGATAACACAGAGCCTGTAATAAATCATCGTGCAGCGCATGTATATATGTTGTATAATATACTTATATGTTACAGTGCAATACTAGATGTTTAAATAAACATACATGGTGTGGCTCATGATGTCGGGGCAGACGTGAGTTCAAGTAGAGCACATGCACTGTAAACAGTGTTTATAATAAATACATATAGCTGGGGTAGGTAGCAGTATAGTACTATAGGGAGGTACAATAACGTCTATGTAGACAATATCATATAAAGTTATGCAGGTTGCAAGTGATAAATAAATGTGATGCACTAGTAATGAGGTAAAATAATGGGTAGAGGTATACACATGTTTGAACATACGAATACAACTAAATACAATAGTCTGACCTAAAGTGACAATACAATAATCACTATACAACACTGTATAATAATATAATATATATATGTTTACTTTATTAGGACTGCAACCAATAATTTGTCATTTATGATTTTCTTTAGATTTCTTTTTTTGACTGTTTTGTCTATAAAATGTCAGGAAATAGTGGAAGAAATGTCCAACAGTCTAAAAGTCAGATATTTACTTTAGAATGACTTTAAACAGAGACTGTGGAACCAGCAAACGTTTGACTCTTCTGCTTAATTAAATGACTTAGCAATGAATTGATTATCAAAATTCTTTTTAGATGAATCTTCTTCCATCATTGTACTAATGTAATCCTCTTTCCATGTATTTGTAATACTGAGCAGCTCTTGGTGGCACCTAAAGTTGGTCAACATCTTTTTTGATCCACAGCTTTCACTTCCTAAAACTATTTTTAAAATTACTTTTACACATGTTCTTAATATGCATTTCTGTACTTTATTTACACATATTATTGCAAATGTACTTCTGCTCCTTCTGTGTAACACTTGTGTCTGTCGGTCCTGGTTTCCTCCTCCTAACACGTTTTTAATTTTAAATTCAAATTGAGGGTCTAATGGTCTCAAACCATGTGTTCCCTGTAGTAGTCAATTAATCAATTAGTCAACTGACAAAAACGTTGCGGTGCCCACGTCCTCCACATCCTCCACATCCCTGCTCCACCCTTTGCCCTCAGTGTTTCTATCAGCCACTAAGGTGAGAGACGGGCTTACATACAAAAATGAGCTACATCTGGACTTCAGTGTTTTAATATTTGGACTTGAAGTGGAGGAAGTATGACATGAATGCTAGTCTACAATAACAGTCTACAGTAGAATAAGCAGAAGTAGTTACTGTGACATCGAGATGTTTTTTGTATTTCCTCTATTTTGACACATTAGCCTTTCATGCACTTTTTATTTTTTTACAAAGTTCTGGCTATTCCACTCTACTCCAGTGTGGCACTGCAGCCATTCAGTGACCTGCTAACATTAAAGGAGCCAGATCAACGTGTTTCCTTGGCTGTTCATAAATGTTTCTAATGGAGTATTCGGTTAAATGGAACATTCTCTGGTTGCAGCTTCTCTAATGATTTGCTGCTGTTTTACATCAGGGTAAAGTGTAACATGTTTGGGTTTTGGACTGTTGGTTGGACAAAACAAGCAATGTGAAGACTCGTGCTTATTCCTGATGTTTTATAGATCAAACAATGAATCGAGAAAATCACAGACATCGCAGCCGTAGTGGAAACAACAAAGTTAAATGATGTAGGTTGTAAATCAAGTAACGTATTTATACTGTGGCGACTTGCATTACATGTTGTGACGTAGTGAGGAGCAGATTTAACATGATACCACAGCAAACCCTAGGTGGAGTTACTTAATGGCCACATGGTTGAATGGTATTTAACTCAATTTGTAAAAAAGTGATACAGATCAGACCAATATAGCATATGAAGCTCAGCCAGGGTCAGTGAAACAGCCTCCCCCTTTCAACATGCTAATCCACAGCTTAAGGTAATAGGATTCAGCAGCCAGTCAGCTACCCTTTGGCATGAAGCCAAAGCATAATGACAGGTGTCAAAACACAGACACACCGATCAAATGGCAGTCAATTCCTGGCAGAATATGGACTGTGGCTTCTCATTCAGGCCATTAAACAACCTTCCTGAAAGCTTGTTTTTAGTCGGCTGCTGGTGGAGCAGCACCCTGGGAACGCACTGCCTCAGAGGGTTGCTCCTCTCTCATCCAGGTTCTGATTCCCTGTGGTCAAGAGGTTTCAAAGCTGAATTGGACACTGCTAACTCATTATAAACAGAGAAGAACACTTCCTAGAAAATAATCCTAAAACAAGCACACGCTCCCCCACCAGCGCACTGCGGTCCTTATCAACAAAGCTAAGACTAAAAAGCAGACGGATCGAGCTCTGAATATCAGTGAAAGCTACAAAACGATACCGTTGCTTTTTAGATACATCAATGATTAGTCCTGGTAGACAAGAAGGAAAGTAAATAATTGTGTTCGTCATGCTGAACATTCCTCATGACAGCTGTGCTACCATCCTACTGCTAATCTATAAAACTCATTACTTGGAATATGGATTACCTCCTGCACATCTCCCATCCGTCTCAGAGTCGCTCTCGGCTTCTACAAACTTCAGCATCATGCTCGAGGTTATACAGTCATTCTTTGTTGGGTTTCAAATCTTTGTAATGATGGCAGAATTTAATAATCGAGTTTGGCAGTTTACTCTGGTAAATACTAAAGGATCTTAAATGCATTAGTGGTAAATAAGCCTAAAGATTTGCACTCCTGCCACCCTTAAGATACATAACACCACCAAAATATCAGAGCCTGTTTGACTCTGCAGCCACCGATCAGTAACAAACACTGCTAATATGGAGAAGCAATTGGCCTCACAAGTAGGGCTAGATATGTGCCGATATGATGAGGTGCTGAAAACAATGGAAAGTTCTCCAATGTTGTCTGAACTCAAACATCCATTCAAGAACTAGATCACTAAAATACAGTGCATCATTGGCTAAATGTAACATAATATGAGTCAGGAGCTGTCTGATCAAAAATGAGAAAAAGACAAGTGTACAAATCTACAAAGGATTTAATGAAGGGTTTCGGTACTTGACTGTTTTCAATTTGAGGTTCTACGGAAACATCTTGGTTGTTATCCAGCGCTATTCACATCCTAACATTGAAACATATCAATTCTAAATATTTCTCTATAAACCAATAACACAACTTATTAGATGACGAGACCTTTTCTATTAAAGTGAATCAAAAGGTTGAACAACCAAACAGACCTCAAACAAAGTACCAATAATGGCTGTTCCAGAAGGGACCATAAACGACACAAGGCATCTACGTTAGAGAAAAAGTGCTGGCCACTAATTATTCAATGTACTGTTCTGTCTCTATGGCAGGTGCCATGAGCCTGATACCCACCTAGAGGTGCGACTCTCTCCGAGTGACAGCAGAGATACCATACCATTATCCAGGGAACATCCTTAGACAGGTGCTGTCGCAGCCAGCATGTACCATTACAAACTGCCCGAGATAAGAACTCAGAGAAACTACGTCATCCTGTCCTGAAGGCCGTTATTCCAACTCGTTTCTACCCTCATAAAATGTCACGAGTCAAGCTTTACTTTCTTGTTCTGAAGAGTTAAGAACCAGGAGTGTGTCTGTCACTCTCTCTCCCCAACACACACACACACACACACACACACACACACACAAACAAATACATACATACACACACGGAGACACACACACACAGAGACACACACACAGACACACACACACACACACACACATAGAGACACACACACACACGGAGACACACACACACAGAGACACACACAGAGACACACACACACACACACACACAGTTAAGAGGATAAACTGGGAGCAGGCAGATTAAAGGAAGTGTCCAGGTTCTCTGGACAAGACAGGTTTTTTCCAGCCCTCTGTCCTTAATTGGCAAAATAAAGCCTGGCTAAATTTACTTGGCATGCAACTTTAAAGAAACGTATAGAAGAACTTTGGCTTATCAGACTAGAGTAGTCTAAAATTAGCAAAAGTGAGCTTTTCATTTTTTTCTCATTTTTCCACACATTCCATCAACACAGTGCGTTAACTCGACATCACAAAGTTCTAATTTAAGTTTTGAGGCTGAATCATGTGGTAGGCAGTGTGGGATGTACGGGTTGTACTGGAAATGATGTACAAACTATGTGTGCCACTTCTAAACTTTGTGAAATGTAAACAAGTGTAGACTTTTTAATAAACAACATTCATGAAAACTAGACATAAAAAGCTAATCAACGCTTCTAATTTTTGTTAGCTCCGTTTATTGGACAGTTTCAATGTAAGAGGAGAGAAAGGTATGAAATGAAAAGTTTAACCTGGGACTTTTCAGTCGTATGTAACTGTAACCCCAATGAAAACACCAACCCTGGGGTTTCTGCATGTAACACACGCACGCAAGCAATACACATATTAGGAGGAAATCAAATAAAAGGTGAAGAACTGAAAAGGTCAAGAACATAAATGTAGAATAGAAAATTACAATAAAAATATGAACAAGATATAATCAAAAATATTATTACAAATATGTACAATATGACTTTTTTTAGTGCAGAAGGTGCAAACATGTAGCTGTATTGTACTATAGGAGGAGTTTCTCAGTACCAGTGTCCATGAAAGGGCACACATGGCTTGAGAACAGCTTTAATACACGCAGGGCAAATGGTTGATAAATAAAGGTCAAATGTTTGTGTTGAATTTACGCACATTTTGATTCACTTGTCTTAACTTCATTTGTGAGGTCATTTGATAGAGGAAAGAATAGCATCCAGTGCCTGAAAAAAAGTCCAGTCAGAGCAAATATAAGAAAACAATATTCACAGCAGAGTTCAATAGCTGCACAACCAGCAGCTGGGAGGAGGTGGTTTCACGTGTGAATCGTTGAACATGAGGCGAGAATAATACGACCAACTCAAATACCTCAGTTACTGAAAGTCAACTGTGGCAGCTGGAGCTGTCAGCTCTTTAAATAACAGCGATATGGATGTCACTACCATTAAACCTCTACGATCATATTAACTAGTGCAGTCTGCATAGTGACAAATATGAAATGGATATAGAAGGCAGCAGTGGAAGAAGAGAGAGGCCTGGATTGATGGAGGAGAGATGGAATAATGAGGAGGAGGAGAGCGACGGGATCACGGTGATAAGTCGAGTCTGTCAGTCACGTCCCAGGGCACCCACTGCGACTGATCAGACCAAGGCCAAATGCAAGTATTTTCAAGTCCTAGCACTGGATTTAGGGCTAACATTTTACAAGCAAAGTCTACAAATATCTTGAAAAAATAAAATAACTTTCAGACACATTTGATTAAGGATATATTCTAAGACTAAAAGTATTCTACATGATCTCTACAGGTTCAAAGCAGACCTTACTTACAACAGGCTTATATCAGAAGCCTGCCTTTAATCCTAATGTTCACTGTTAATAAGAAGCCTCCCTGATTTTCTGATATGCTCCCCTTTTCATTTGCATTTCAGCCAAATGTTAATTCTTCCACAATTAATGATATCAGTACAACAACAGTCTCAAGTAACAAGTACTTTTTACATTCACAATTTGCTTCTACTTTGCAGTTGTTTTATTTAAATCGATGTAAAGCTACGGTCAATGAAACTCAACACTTCCTGTGCAGACGTTTCACATTAAAAGCCTTCCGGCAGCTCCAAGGACATAATCCTTTCTTTTCTGGTAGGACTTTTCATTTGGAAATAACTCACTAAATAACCACAGTTGCTTCTTCTACCATCGTTTCCCATCAGTAATATTGGATAGGTTCACAGTTTTTCAAGCAAAAATATTTGGGTACCCATACGGACATTGAAATGTGTATGCCATAACCCTTCCTGAAGACTGGCTTGTTAATGTCATTAATACATTAGCATACCTCTACTATAAATTGTAAAGTCAGTACCATGTACATTTCCACAGCATTAACTCCACCAGTACAGCAACAGTTGTCATTCACTAATTAATTACTGCAGCTTCTGCAGTATGAACTGAGTATGAACATCAACAAATAAACACGTCTGCCTGTGTGGACAATATAACACCTTGCTTCAGAGTGTTTTAGGGACTTACAGTGTGTGACGCCAGCCAGGGTCTGGTAGAAGGTGGGCGTGTCGCTGTCATCTGTGAGCGTGACACACACTCCTCCAGACAGAAGCCATCTGGATAAAGTGAAGGCCTCCTTGTTCTGTAGAAGCCAGTTCCTGAAGCGCTCATAGTTCACCTTGTCACCCTGACACAACACACCAAACACACAATGAGGTTGTTAGTCTGTCAGAAGCACAAGATGTTCTGCATCTGTGTCAGTCTAGGACCCTGTGTATGTGCTCCTGTCTAAATGCTCGTTAATTTACTGAAGATGCGACCAGTAATGAGAGGTCGGGTCAATTCATTGATTTGAATATATTTTTTTATACACACACACACACACACACACAAACACACCAGGATCGGTAAACACACAGATTTGCAGAGGTAACTCCTCTCTTATTAACAAAGAGCAGTGTATAATTGATTCATGTAAAAGTTTTTCTTTAACCAATGCTTTCCCCAGTTAAAATGACAAACGTCGCCTGTAGGAGGTCATACGAGCTGCTACTAATTCATAATAATCTCTTGTGTAACTTGATGGCGGGATAA